>NC_054884.1:9682277-9982832 GCF_018320785.1 Cheilinus undulatus | reverse complement strand
ATCTTGGCAATAAATTGTATACTGTTGAGAAGCCTGTTTATTTCCTTTAAACGATGTCACATTTGTAAGGAACATGCACTTGTGGGATGAGCAGCAGAGCTGAGTATGTGGTTGCCTATGAACCTATGAAAAATTTGCCAAATCTTCTCTACCAGTGCCAAACAGCGCATTTTGTTGTTGCTGTCAACTCTTGCTTTGGGCCTGTGGTACCCCCAGGTGCTGACAATCAGGAGCCGGGTCCTGCTACAGTCCTGACCTAAGTGAGAATTGCAAGATAAAGGCAAAATTTGAAGAATAGGTAAAAGAAAAAAGTGCTAAAAAATGTGTTAAGAAAGTGAAAACATTTACAAAATGGCTGCTAAAACTGCTGAAAAGTGGTTTAAAAGTGGCAAAAAAAGGGGGGGGGGGGGCAACATTAGTAGAAAAAACTTTGAAAATGGTTAAAGAGTAACAAAAATAGGTCAAAGTGGCAAAAATAGGTTAAGTAGGAAGTAAATTGGGGCTTCCCCTCCCCCAAAAATATCCAACTGTTGTTGTCCAGCATTGCAAAAAAATGAAAGTTAATTTAACCATAGTAAAAATGCTGCTCATAAATGGGGACATTATGGATCCTGTTCATTAAAATGCAGAGACATTTGTTATAATAACACCACATTTGTTGCTTGGCTAGCTGGTTAATGGGACCTTGTTGTAATTTTTTTCCTGGGGGCCCTAAATCCCTATCTACGCCCCTGCGTGATGTAAGCAAGCAGTAAAGAGGCCCGAGTAATTATTTCGGAAGACATTAGCGTGGATGCTTCTAAAGTGCCAGTTTTATCAGAACTTGACGACATTTCTTTGTTAAGAGGAGAACAAAGAATAGCAGTGAGTTGTTTTCTTTTCAAAAACGACAAAAGTCGTGTACTGACATGTCTATAGTTGCCATGGTTCGCGTTATTCCCAAAACGCTTAGTATTGAAGGTTTTCTAGATGGATGTGTAAAACACATCCATCTGGCGTGTCAGGTTAGGTAAAAATGGGATGAAGTGGCAAAAGTTGGCTGAAATAAGTGACGAAATTTGGCGGAAGAGTGGCAAAATTGTGTGAGATAAAGCAAAAATGGGTTAAGAAAGGAATGAAAGTGGAAACAATGGGTGGCAAAAATGGTGAAAAGTAGTTAAAATGGGCTGAAATGAGGCAGAAAAAAAGGCAAAAAGTGGTTAAAGAGTGGCTACAGTGCTGACCTCAACCTCACTGAACACATGTGGGATCAGCTTGATCGTGTTGATGACCGGAGCAGAGTGACCAACACAACCACATTGTCTGACTTGTGACAAATGCACATTGAAGAATGGGATGCCATCCCACAGCAGTGTGTAACCAGGCTGGTGACCAGCATGAGGAGGAGGAACCAGGCTGTTGTGTCTGTGTTTGGTTCTTTCACACTCTACTGAGGCTCCTGTTTGTTAAATGAATACATTTTAAATTGCTTGTCTTGTTTCTTCAGACTTAAATCATCCAATCCACCAAACAAGAGTGCATGGCAGAATATTCTGTTTAGCATTGGTGGAGAAGATGTAGTAATTTTCTTTTTCAAGCATCAAATCTTTATTCATTCCTTGTCTCATTACATGCTAAAGTGAATGTGTTGTGTGCATGCTCTGCATTCTATCCTATGCAGGTCCACCTGTGTGTAACTGTGTGTGTTCTGAGTATAACTGTGTGTGAGCAAAGTGGTTATGGAGCAGACCTGGCAGCCATCCCACTCAGGACATTTGACCTTGGAGAGACTTTTTTTTTTTTTTGCTCCACAGAGTTTTTTTTCTCTCCCTCTCTCTCTTAGCCCCTCGCTCCTTTTCCCCTCGCAGAGGCTAAAAGGCTCAAAAGGGTGGAAAGCAAAATATTTTCTTTAGTCTCCTGGACGCCAGGTTGCATAAAAGGTTCCAAAGCCGTTTGCATCAAACCTCGACCGTCGAAACCACAAATTCTGTTTTTCTAGCCATAAAACTCCCCCCGCCAAAAAGAGGAGGGGGGAAAAAAAGAAAAAGATTTCCATTCAGTTGATTCTTATAAATTTAAATGAACTGGATAAAATGGTTAACTCCCCAAAGGAAAACATGGAGTTAAATATATGCGATGTGCCTCTGCTTGTAAAACAGGAGCAGAACGAGACGCCTGATCAATACGACTGATTTACAGATGACGAGGCACAATGAAAGTCAACATTATCGCCCATCAGAAATGTGATAAGTTAATAACTGAAGACATTCTACTGCAGGGATTGGCAAAACTATGATGATCATGGTGGATTTTAAACCCCTGGACAGTCCAGTGCAAGAATGAATTAAGAAACAATGCAAATGAACATGAACGGTCTGCTTTTGTGTCTGACATCCTGCAGTCTGTTTAGTCCAGTCCAACCCCGCCTGGAAGTCAAAAGGGACATGTTTCTTGTGCACCTTATGATGCAAGGGATGCCATGCAATTTAAATTATCCTATTGACAAATTCCCCGGCAATCTGTGTCGTGAAAACTTGAAGTATCAGGATTTAGATGTGCAAAAATTGATTGACCTCAGTGATACGGTTAAAAACATGATCCCGTTTACAAGTCTGAGGCTGCCCATAAGGGCGGACAAAGGGGAAAGCTGTCTAGAGCCCAGCTATTGTATTTGGGGAGCCATGGAGGTCTGCAAAATCACAATCAATTGTAAAGTTAATCTGTGATAGCCAACTTTTATATTTACCCTAAACAATATCCGCTCATATCAATAAAAAATGATTCTTATTTATTTATTCATGTAGTACAATATAGCTGTTTTCAAAATGCAAACCTGGGATCTTGAAACAGAACTAACATAGGCCTAATTTTTGGTAATTTTAACAACACACACTTACTAAACCATATAGAAAGTAATGTTAGGTTTCACACCTGAGCCACAATGAGCACAAACATCAGGATACCAGAGAATAAAGTAGAAGAAACTGTAATAACTTTTAAGGGTAAAATAGTTAATAACATCAAGATTAAGGCAAAGTTGAAGAATAGGTAAAAGAAAAGGGGCAAAAATTTGTTAAGAAAGTGCAAAAGTTTAAAACATGGCTGCTAAAAGTGGTTAAAAAGTAGCAAAATAAGTTAAAAGTGACAAAAAGGGCAAAATTAGTAGAAAAAAAATGAAAATGGTTAGAGTAGCAAAAATGGGTCAAAGTGGCAAAAAAACAGGTTAAATAGGCACAAAATGGATTAAGAAAGGAAACAGGGCCAGAAAGGTAAAAAAGTGGCAGAAATGGGCTAAGTATGGCAAAAAGGGGGGAAAAAAATTGGCAAAAATAAGTGTTGCAAAGTGATTAAAGAATGGCACAATTGGGTCAAAAGTGGCAAGAACTGGTTTAAAGTGGCAACAATGGGATGAAGTGGCAAATTGGCTTTAATTAGTGGTGAAATGTGGCTGAAGAATGGCAAAAATGGGTTATAAGAAGCAACAGTGGGTTAAGAAAGGAATAAAAGTAGCAACAATGGGTGGTAAAAAAAGTAAAAAGTAGTTAAAATGGGCAGAAATGGGTCAAAAGTGGCAACAAAGGTGCAAAATCTGGAAGAAAGAAGTGGTGAAATATGATTAAGGAGTGGCAAATTTTGGGTTAAAAGTGGCAAGAATCAGATAAAAGAGGCAGAAATAGGTGGTTAAAAGTAGTTAAAGAATGGCGCAAATTCATCCACAGGTCCAAAAACAGGTTAGGAAAAAAAAACAGTGGGGAAAAAATGGTGGTAAAAATGGTGAAAAGTAGTTAAAAAGGGCAGAAATGTGATAAATATGGCAAAAAGGTGCATAATTTGGCAGGAAGCAGTAGTTAAATAAAGTTAAGGAGAGGCAAAATCTTGTTTAAAAGTGGCAAGAATTGGTTAAAAGAGGCAGAAATAAGTGGTAAGAAGTGGTTAAAGAGTGGCAAAAATGGGCAAGGAAAGGTTTAAACAGGCAACAATTGGTTCAGTAAAGAAACAAGTCAGTAAAATGCTTAGTAAACATGCTGAAAAGTGCTTACAAAGTGGCAAAATTGGGATGAAGTGGCAAATGTGGCAGAAAAGGGTAAAAGTGGCAAGAATATGTAAGAAGAGGCAAAAATGGGTTAAGAATGGAAAAAGGGTGAAAAATGGTGGTAAAATTTGTGAAAAGTAGTTAAAAAAAGAAAGAAATGGGTTAAAAGTGGCAAAGAGGTGCAAAACTTGATATAAGTAAGTTGTGAAATGTGATTAAGGAGAGGCAAAATTTAGGTTAAAAGTGGAAGAAATAGGCTAAAAGAGGCAGAAATAAGTGGTTAAAGGGTGGCAAACATGGGCCGTAATGGGCAAGGATAGCTTAAAAGAGGCAAAAAAAAACAAAACAAAATGTTAGAAAAAGCAGGGAAATGCACGGTAAACATTGGGAAAAGTGTTTTGAAAAAGTGGCAAAATTGGGTTAAGAGTGGCAAAAAAGGAAACTTGATTGGCTAAAGTAGTGAGAAGGGATTAAAAGTAGCTAAAAAAGGCTAACAGTGGAAAAATGGGATTGATGTGGAAAGAAATTTGGCAAAATGGAAAGAAACAGTGATATAAAGGGGTTAAAAAGTGCCATTAATAAATCAGTTTAACATCGGAACCCAGAAACAGCTTGACATACTTTTCAGCTCTAAAATAAATTAACTGTTAGCTAGGATGCTAGCACCAATGCTACTGATCCAACACACATGCAATGATATTAATCAATCCCAGCTGTGGAGGGCCCATCCTCTGGGTGTTCAGGTAACCAGACTATTCTATGTGCAGGCCTATTCAAAACTTGAAAATACTAGCAAACGGCCTGATTGTGTATGCTGAGCATATTTTGACATTTTAAAGAGAAATTAAACTTAAAAAAGATTTATTTGTGTGGACTGCTGTACAGGCATCTATAATTGTATGCTTTAAGATCAGTGTGGAGAAACACGTCCTTTAGTCTGATCTTCACGAGTCTCTCAGTTTGTGAGAGTCCTCGAGGTGAATTCTGACATTTGTGCTAGCTAGGGTAATTCTGTCACCTTCTCTTACTTTTGGTGCTCCAAAATTTACCCAGCTGAAATGCAATGTCAACAACTTTTTTTTATTTGCTAAAAACTTATGCATCTGTGTGCATGTTTATGTGTGTTGCACACATTGTTTTATTTTTATTCATTTTTATTTTTTGCAGCTGTTACTCCAAGGCTTGACTTGGAATATAAAAACACAAGAATACTGACCGATCTTCACCAGAAATAAAGAGTCCTGTTCACATTCTGTCCCTCTAAGTAGATCATGCCACTCAGAGAATGATAGCGCTGAAAGTGATGCACCGCTTTCATTCATCTTTCTCTTTGACCAACATTAAAGTGTTTAACAGTTTTAAGATTTTTTTTGGCAGAAAAGATTATAAATTACCTGAAAATCCACCTATTTTGATGAATATTTCTGATAATTTGAGCCAGTCATTTAGTCTCCACCATTTATTATTTCTAATACCATGCACTTGCAGTGATCCTGAAGAAGACAGCATATTTGTTTTGCCCTTGTACAACAAAACACAAATATGTTTTCATTTAAATCAAATGCTCTTCATCTTCAGGCTCTACTCATAAATGCTGTTTGTGTGTATGTGCGTCTTTCATGCATGTTTAGCAGGTCCAATGCGGACATGTTTACAGAAGGACCACACGTAGGTGAGGGACTGATGCCAAGCCTGTAAAATATCCAGCTACAAGTGTGTCAACATGTCTGCACACACACACATGCATATGAACACTGCAAATATACATTGGAAGCCACAGAAATGTACCTGGCAATGTGCTATATTTTGCATTAAGTGCCTCTCCCACCCAAATGTTTGTCAATATAAACTATTTCAGCAAATATTCCCTGACGCTGGCATTTCTGTGATCGCGCTGAGATTTATGGCCTCCATGTGTGTTGTGTGTTTTATCCAAGGTTGCTGGAAAGGTTCCACGAACTTCAAATAAATATGATTATGCAATTATTATACAATGTAAATATTTTTTGATATATTTTTTAAAGACCACTTTGAAAAATATATTATTTAAAGAAGTAGCTTTAACCAGTTACAGTTATGATGTATGTACATATAAACACAGGTGCATCTCAAAAAAAGCTCATTTTTTTCTCCTGTTATTCAATTCAAGGGTTAAAACTTCTCAACATATGCCATTCAAAGTGAAATATTTAAAGATGATTTCAGCTTACAGCTCACAAAAATCAAACATCCTTTCTCTAAAATTTGACGCTGTTACATGGAGCTCCTTTTGCACAAATGACTGCATCTATGTAATGCGGCATGGAGCCAATCAGTCCGTGGTACTGCTGGGATGTTATGAAACCCAGGTTGCTCTGATAGCAGCCTTCAGCTTGTCTGCATCATCAAGTCTGGTGTCTCCCATCTTTCTCTAGGCCGGTGTTTTCCAAACTTTTCCTTTGGGCCGCCCTTTGGCAGATGAAAATCTTTTCAGTCCACTCCTTGTGAAGTTCCCTTAGTTCTTGACTCTACTTTGTTTGACAATCCTCTGAAGGCTGAGCTCATCTCTGTTGATTGTGCTCCTTTTCTTACCACATTTTTCTCCTTCCATGATTATGCTTTAATACAGATTCTGAGAACAGCCTGACCTTTCAGCGGTGACCTTCAGTGGCTTATCCTCCCTGTGAAGGGTAACAATAGCTACGTTTCCATTACCCTTAGAAATACACAAAATATAAATAGCATCAAAAAAAATGGAAATGGAAACACCTGAGTTTCTGAAAACCTCTCAAATATTGCAAAAAAAAATTTTACGCTCTCATGAGATGGTTTTGAAGACATTTGAAATACATTGCAGAAGTGCAATGAAAACACTTTTTCAGCATTTACATGTCACAGGACTTAACATATGGTGTCACATGACTGGTTCACTCTGAGACAACATGGTGTTGTACGTGGGACAGAAGAGGAGACCAAGAATTTTCTTAACATCATACTTATGTAGGAGGATGACTGTGCCACTCTCTTCTGGAGCTTTCTGATTGACCGGTATTGACGCGGTTTGGCAGCGGCCGGTGCTGAAATTAGACCTGCAGCGTGTCTCAAACGAAGCAGAGCGAAGTGTCGGTCCAGGCAAGCGCCGCTGCCGGTCTGGAGCGCCGACTGTGGAAATGTGTGGAAATTGGAGGTTATACATGGCCTTTGCCAGACATACGGACTTTGCCTCATCTGTTGCCAACATGCAACAGATTTAAGCGTCCATCTTCCTTCCAGCCGAGCGTTGTGAGATGAGATTTTACGAGGCTCATGCCCAAAACACCCCTCAATGGAAACACATTCAAAGCACAGTTGTACTTAGTCGAAATTTTAGAAATATGGCTGTTATTTTGCAAAAAAACTGTGATGGAAACACAGCTAATGACACCAAATAGCCAGGTCAGCAGTCTTTCCCGTGATTTTGGTTGTATGCACTGATCCAAAATAAGAGAATGACGGGCCACAAGGTGCTGGAATATTTCATTTTGTATGCAATGAATCTAGAATTAATGAAAGTTCAACTTTTGGAAAAAAAAAATTGCAGGGAAAAATGAACTTTAAATGATATTCTAATTTTTTAGGTAGACCTGTATGTATATGTTACAACCAAGACCTTCTGGTTAGAGAGATCAAAACACCTTAAATATATGAAGAAAAATGCATATCAGTTTAAATTAAGCTATAAATAATTAATGTACAAAACATCAGCACATTTCTGACTATTTCTTTTCTCATGATTTTCTTAATAGGCAAAAGGAAAGAACTACAGCATCAAATGAGGGACAGAAAGGTGACAAACTACAAAAAAGAAAAGAAAAAAGGACTAAAAAACTAAAAAAGGATAAAGAGTACTTATACTGTATTCTTACAGATTCTTACTCTGTTACTTATCACATTAAAGAAAACCACCATTTTTCATTTTGTCAGATTTACACAGCCAATGATAAAAGCCAGTTTACACCAAAGAACACATCAGGCTCTAGCCTGACCTCTGACAGCTTAATGGCGGTCAGACTCTGACCTCTCGCTGTCGTCACCCAGCGTCTCAATGACCTCCAAAATCTAAAGACACGATGAAGGATGAAGGATGTAGGATGGAGGGGAGGGCTCAGTGTCAGTACAGCAGCTGCAGTGGTGATACACCCACCTGTGTGACATTCAGACAGGAACAACTACTCACTGGTATCACTTGGACCACTTTTGATCTGACTGTGAAGGGTTACAGGAGTTAGACTGCCTCTGCGTCCCAGACAACAGCTAAACTCTCCCCTGTAGCATCAGCCCCTGTACTGCTCAGAGTTAATTTAAAGCAGGTTACCTCCTCCAGACATTTCTCTGAATAATGCTGCTCTGGAGAACGGCATAATCTCACTGGTTTTCTTAAATCTCCATAAGAACAGAACACAGACAGCTTTTTGGAGAACAGCTTGGCAAACCTGAGAAACTAAACACTAAAACAAAGAAAACTCATTATAATGAATAATATAAATGGTAGTGGCACCTGTGGCCTGAAAAGGTCAGCTGAGTCAAAGTATGTCTGATTTTTTTTTTTCTATTACATACATTATGCTTCAGAATATGAGCTTTCTTATTGCTGTTGACTCCTTTTTTGTTAGGCTTAGCTTCAAATAAAAGTTTTTCTTTTACCTAGATCATATAGTCAGGGTAAAATCTCACCTGTTTTGATATTTGACAGCACACTCCAAATTCTCTGTGATGCGTGGTCATGCAGAGAAGGCTCAGGATGCCATCTCTTGAGATTGTTAAAAAATGTTTTCAAACTGATCCTTACACGCTGATGGTTTAGAGAAGCCTGGAGCAGTTTTAATAAGGCCTGTTATAGGTCTTAAGTTTCTGTTTCATAGATCTGGGGCATAGATCTTGTATTTTCTTCACAATCTAAGATCATAGAGTCATGCATCCCTCGAACAACCACCACATCACTGAAAAGAAATAACTCTTAAAAGGGCACATCAGTGACATAATCAACAATATCCATAAAATGAGAGAGAAATCACAGTTTTTATTGAGCCAGTGCTACTCATAACCTAAATTTAAAAAGAAAAGAAACACAAAGGACATGCTGTTCACTCAGACACAAAAAACACTAACCACAGGAACTTATGAAAAATATCAATCCAACCATCAGGTTTTATTAGAAATTCCTAAAATCTGCACTGGTTAATCAAGAATATGACTAAAGGATCCCGTTCAGCCTGGCTGGCCTCCAGTGTGCTCCTCCTGCAGAGGACGAAATTCCTTCCACTAATCATCTATTGAGGAATTATTTGGATGAGCAATGAACCTCAAAGGAGCTCAGCTGTTTTCAGTAATAAATAGAAAAGGTGAGCTTCTTTCCAGGTGAAAAGGCTGAATAAAGGTCACAGTTCAGGGCAACTTGAGCTCTTTAGAGAGTCCTCTTTCAGTCTTATTGGATCAAAGATTGTTTATATAGTGCCTTTATAAAGTAGTCATCCCCTTGGATGTTCTACCCCTTTATTGGTTTTATAAATTGATTTTAGTCAATGTAATTTGGCTTTTTTGACAAAGAAAAACCTCTTTAATGTCAAAGTAAAAACAGATTTCTACAAAGTAATGTGAATTCAATAAAAAAAATTGTGATGTGAAATAAGAAACTGCATGAATATACACACCCTTTAAAATGAGTGACTTAATGCTACAGTGGTCCAGCTAATCGGTGCTAATTGTCCCTCAAATAGTGAAATGGAGATCACCTGAGTGCAGTGAATGTGTCTCAAGTGATTGTAGCATAAACACACAATGTATCTGGAAGGTCCAGTCTCTGTTTAGTAGGTATTCCTGGCTACCATTACACCATGAAGACAAAAGAACACTCCAAGCAACTCAGAGAAAGGTTATTGAAAAGTGCAAGAAAGAGGATAGAGACAAAAAAAAAAAAAAAAACAAAGCACTGAACACCCCCTGGAGTTCAGTTCAATCCATCATCAAGAAATTTCAGGAATATGGCACGTGTAAATCTGCCTAGGTCAGACCGACTTCACAAACTGAGTGACCATGCAAGAATTGTTCTTCACCAGTCAAAGCTTTATGGGAGTGTTGCAAAGAGAAAGCCACTGATGAAGAAACAGATTAAATCTCAACTAGAGTTTACTTAAAGATATGTGGGAGACTCCATGGTCAAGTAGAAGAAAGTCCTTTGGTCTGAGGAGACTAAAATGGTGATTTTTGGCCATCAGACAAGACGCTATGTTTGGCGGACACCGAACATTGCACACCACAAAGACGCCATCCCCACTGTGAAACATGTTGGTGGCAGCATCATGTTGTGGGGATGCTTCTTGGCAGCCGGCCCTCAAGCAGTGCAGTGCAACAAAAGCAGAATGTGGAGCTTTAGTTTTATCCCAATGCTCTGTTTCAGTTTTCTTTTTTGGCTCTCATTGTAACAGATCTTGTTAGCTTGTTTTACAAAGGGGAGTTAGTGTCGCATTTATAATTGCCTAGTGTTGTCACGATTCCATATTTTAACTTTAATGATACTCGATACAGAAACTGAAACCATACTGATACTAATATCAGAAGGAGGATGTCCATAAGGGATGGTGACATTTTGAGAGAGCTATGTTTGATGAACCAGAGCCGTATTTGACCAACAAGTGGTACGCAACACCAGGAAATTTTAGTACCTGTGCATATCTAATGTCCATACTGAAAAGTGCTCTGATTTGTGTTAAAATTGAGGCATTTGTGGACAAACACATGAATAGATATGAATCTGCAGCAGTGTGTTTTGTCTTGCCGTTACGCGTGTGTGTGAGTGTGTATATGTGGACTCAGCTGGAGGTGACTACATGGCCTTTCACTGCCCTGTTTCCTGCTGTAACTATAGCTCAACATGAACCCGGCCACCCCCCTCCCATTACCATAAAGCAACACAGCGAGCACAATTAAAGATAATTTAAGACTTAAGCAATTAAGGTCACATCTCCTCTGGAAACACACGCCCACGGAGGTCCTGGTATCTGTCTAGCACAGGATGGATTTGGACAGGTTTGGTGGTGTGTGTTTATGCCTGTGTGTCGTATGGCTTTTGTAATTGCAGCCAAGGGTGCAGGGTCAAGCAGGGTCTATGGGGGGCTGTTTTTGGCTGAATTGCAGAGCTGGAGATTAGGACAAAATGACACTCTGTGCCCTCCTGCGCTCGAATTGCAACTGGGTAAACATAGAAGCACATCCACACACAGTGGAGAGAACATCAGATTAGGCCGTTTGCATGCACATGCAGGGAGAATAATCCCGTCTCCGTGCAGACCTCCAACTCTATGGATTAATGACTACAGGCCACCGTGGAGCTTGTCTTAAAGGCCTGAATGTGGAGTGAAAGTAGAGTTGGCTCCACTTACTGATGTTATATCAACAGAATTTTATTGAGTGGAAATCAGGAGGGATTTTCAGAAGGAAGAGGAGTGTTAAAAACAGCTTTGGTTCAGAGCTTGCACACAGCCTGCACTCTGTGGTGTTAAATTATGTTATATACGCTCTTATAGGTTTACAGCTCCCACCAAGCACTGTCTGCTGATCCTAAAGCCATCATCATAAACCGACATGCACACATCCAGAGTATGTTGGCCCTGAACCGCACACTGCTGACTCATCATAAACAGCAGCCAGGGAGGAAGGAGTCATCCTACCACCGTGTTTCCCCTATCACTCCTCTCTGAACCCATCTCCCTGTGTGGTCCCCTCAGCACTGCAGTCACTATGACTGCCACCTAAGGCAATATGGTGAGGGGGTTGTGTGGCGAGTCTCTGTATGTGTGGCAGGAAGACAGGGTCCCTGAGCTGGGACTCAGATAAAATGGATGAGGTGACATCCAGCTGTAGATTTTAGCCAGGCTACCATATGGTGTTTCCTATTTTAGATATTGAGAAAATAAAATTTTTTTTCTGTTTTACTTGAAAAATTAGATGCAATATTTGTTTGTTCCAACTTTTGTGATTTCATAGCTTTTGCTTCATTAACTTTCATCTGATTATTTGGCAGTTTAATAAGCTCATGATCAGCTGAGTGATCCTTCCTGCAGGTGCCATTTTAACCTACAAGACTGCACCTTGTAAAAATAATATACCTTGGAATCTCACTTCAGAGGTCTTACGGGCATGTTCGTCTGAGAGGAGGCCTCAAGGAGGACCCAGAATCCATCCATCCACCCATCCATCCATCCATCCATCCATCTTCTTCCACCTATCCGAGGTCGGGTCGCGGGGGCAGCAGCTTAAGCAGGGAAGCCCTGAATTCCCTCTCCCTGGCCACTTTGTCAAGCTCTTCCCGGGGTATCCCAAGGCATTCCCAGGCCAGCCAAGAGACATAGTCTCTCCAGCATATCCTGGGTCTTCCCCAGGGCCTCCTACCGGTGGGACCTGCCTGGAACACCTCACCAGGGAGGCGTCCAGGAGGCATCTGGACCAGATGCCTGAGCCACCTCATCTGGCTCCTCTTGACGCGGAGGAGCAGCGGCTCTACTCTGAGTCCCTCCAGGATGGTCAAGCTTCTCACCCTATCTCTAAGGGAGAGCCCAGATGCCCTGCAGAGGAAACTCATTTTGGCTGCTTGTATCCGTGATCTCGTTCTTTTGGTCACTACCCACAGCTCGTTACCACAGGTGAGGGTGCCCAGAATGCACTGCGATATTGTATATCCTGTCTGATCGGGGAAAGCCCTTTGGATACTCAAGAAGGAGTTGGAAAGTGTTGCTGGGAGGGGGGATGTTTGGGTCGACTTGCTGGTATAACCCGGCCCACCATGACTCGGCCTTAGATAAGAATATGGAAGGAGATGGACAACATTGCCATATCTAATCTAATCCAGTACAATAATCAACTTTGAATGTAAATCTGTTTTCATGACCACAAGTTGAAAAGAAAAGTTGTACAGTAATATGCATTATACCTGCTGTATAAGTTTTTGTAATCGTGTAATTACAAAAACAAAGACTCTAATAATGTTTTAATATACATTTGTAATAACAGACATCTAAAAGATGCCCAGAAAACAGAAAAATAGGAGATGTTGACAGTCTGGATGACATAATACCCAGCACCCTTCCTCAGCAGTCGAAGCAAAGCATTATTTTATTTTTCTAAAGCCTTTATAGTGTTTGGCATTCAAATTCCTCAGTCTGCAGAGGGAGCAGCAGGTCCTGAACACAGGGCGAAGAATTTGAAACACAATACTGCATAATAACAACCGGTTAAAACCTGTTATCCAGCAGGAATGTGCAGTGTCAGAAACAAAGAAAAACACACATCCAAAAACAGCATCGAGATTATTTTGTTTCCTGCCAGCTCGGAGATTGCTAAACATAGATCCAGGCGTCCATGGTTTTAACCCTCCGGACAGGACGATTAAAATTTTGTTGCTTTTTACTAAATTAGGCCTCACAGCAACATGAGCCTGTGTGAGCTGTAAAAACAGACACATCAGCTGTGTTTCACGGGTCATGTGCAGCTTCATGTGAGGTGAGGACAGCTAGTGGGGAAGCCACAGTGATAAAATAAATGCCACGATGCCACAGTCATAGTCTAAGTATAAGCCTGCCACCCAGCAGTCATCCAGAACACCTTGTTGACCCGCAAATGAGTCCCAAAATGATTTCCTCTGTATCACTGAGGCCCTTCAAGATGTTTGTAAAGCCTGGACAGTGGCTTCTGTGCAGATTTTATTCCCCAAGCTAGAAAACTCCCCAACCAGTACCTACAGTACTAGGGGTGTAAACTACTTGTTTCATCACGATACCATGCAATAGCCATTCTTTGGGCAAAATCTACCATGATACATTTCATTGTGATTTGTTGTGGGGACAATGTACAAGGAATGGCTATAAAATAATGAGACTTCCTTTATAAGGAAAACCATTTGGTTCACAGCCACACTGTGTGTTATATATTAAAGGTTGGGTATTTACACATTTACAACTGCTGTAACTTTCCAATAAGTTCACTGCTAGCTACTGACTGAAATGCCTATATTTTTGTTAAAGCATTCGAAAATGACAACCTTAAAAGTTGAGATGCATTGACTTGAAATTTTGGGTGAAACTGAACAAAACAGCAGCTAAATCTTTTGGTACATTAACTGAGATACTATATATGGAGAACACTGCATTTCACGTGTACTTGTGTTTGAATGGCATAAAAAAATCGTGTGATGGCAGAGGGGATGTCCAAGTCAATGAAAGTTCTGGGCGGCGGTGTTCATCAAAAACTTATCGACAACTTTGTATAAGAATGAGAACAGAAATGGCCTTCATTGATGAAGAGACGGTTCTGCAAAATTAGCATGAAAATTTGAACATGACAGAAGTGTTTGCTAAAGTTGTCCCAAAATGTCTGACACCTGATCAAAAGGAAAACCACAAGCAAATTTGTGGAAACATTGTGGAACAAATTGAAGGTACCCTACATTTTTTAGGAGTGATTACATGCAATTAAAATGGGATCTACAATCCTGAGACAAAGTGGCAGTCAGTGCCTAGGAAAACAATCGTCACCAAGGATGAAGAAAGCACAACAAAGCAAGTCTAAATTCAAGGCTGGTAAATATTACAAACATGTTTCTAGAAAAACTGTGAGAAGAAGGACACCACAAAGGCAGCGTATAGCTTTAGCCCAGGCAGGCGACGGATTGTGCACCACCATATATTTGACATCAGCTGATCTCATGCAAGCAGTCATCACCTAATGGTCGGCTGATTTGCTTTGCGCACACTATTGGCTAATTTCACTCATGCTGCTTTAAACTGCTCTATCCTGGCTATGCTTTGCAAGTTCCTTTTTGCAACCCTCCTCTGTTCCTGCTTGATGCTTTCCACAAAGGCTTGTGGAAGGGCTAGAGGATCCCAGAACAGCCACTCTGCCAAATACAGTAGTAACAGCAAATTAACAACTGCTGATAGAAAGAATTTAAAACCACCAAATCATTTGTGTCCTGACTAAATTGTAGAAAACTTCTTTCATTCTTCATCAAGACAACGTGCCAGCTCACACTGCGGTCTAAAGCAGTTTCTTGTCCAGAATCAAATCACAACGCTTGATCACCCTTCATATTCACCTGATCTAGCACCGTGTGACTTTTTTCGCAGATCAAATCTGTGAACAAAGGAACACATTTAGTGTCCGTGTCAAAAGTTAAGAAAAGAACGACAGAGGTTCTTAGACAAGAAGACCTACTGCACTGCTTTGATCAGTGGAAGACCTGAATGCAGTGATGATTTGGGGGAGAAAGACACTGAAAAATGTGTATGTTTAATAAAATTGTATCACAACATTAACCTCTTTTTTTAACAGCCATATCTTGTATATCTATTTATCTACTATAAATCTAACATGAGACATTGGACTACAATTAGTACATCAAAGGAGGCATGGGAGATCGGACTTTGTTTAGCTGCAGAGCCTGTATCAGAAACCACTTGCACTACTGCAGTCATGGGGAGAAAAGTAGGGGACATCTGTTTCTATCCGTAAATGAAGGTGGCTTTAAATGGATAAAAAAATGCA
The DNA here is from genome assembly GCF_018320785.1 of Cheilinus undulatus. Classification (NCBI taxonomy): domain Eukaryota; kingdom Metazoa; phylum Chordata; class Actinopteri; order Labriformes; family Labridae; genus Cheilinus; species Cheilinus undulatus. The sequence goes on along the minus strand of NC_054884.1, from coordinate 9,967,267 downwards.
AACATAGTTGGTAATTTGTTAGTTAATTAGTTGGTGAGTGGCCTGCTTTGCAGAAGGATTTGTCCAAAACTGGTCCACACAGCGGGGAGAAGTGGATATCCTCTATATCTCGCCTGCTAACTGTTAGCAAGTACCATTAGGGCTACCATGCTGAGGACACAAAGCTGGGCTGAAACTCTATACAGGCATGCAGGGATTGGATTTCAAAATAAAAGCATAGCACAAAGGTGAGGGTCTAGATCAGAGGTGTCAAATTCAATCACAGAAGGGACCGGATTAGGGATTAAGGTCTAACTTGAGGGCCTAACAGGGCCCGCATTTAACTGTCAACCTGATTTTCGCCAGTAATAAATTATGGGGAAAAAGTTAGCACTGATCATAAATGATTTTGAGATTTAAAGAGTCAAAATGATAAGTTAAAAAACTCAAAATCTGAGATAGAAAGTCAAACTTATTAGTCCAAAAGATCAAAATACAAAATTAGATGTTAAAATAATGTGTTTAAAGGCAAATATATAAAAAAAGACAGTCACAATCATGTTTTTAAGGCAAAAATACGACTTAAAATTTTAAAATGTGAACCTAAAAGGTAAAATAATAAATTGCCGAGGTCAAAATTATAAAATGAAAAAGCCAAAATATTAGATAAAGTCAAAACTATAAATGTAAAAGGTCAAAATATGAAATAAATAGACTGAAATCATAATTGTGCAATCAGAAAAATGTAAAATATGCATTAAAAACAAATGAATTTCTTTCCCAGATATCTTTTTATCCAACTATTTTTACTTTTTTTAATGACTTAAGGATATTTGATATAATCAAGGTTAAGATTCCATTTTTATTCTGGAGGAAATCTGCAGACCTCATACTTCAGGGCCAGTCATGATAAGAATATGATATTATCTTGCTGGCAGGTCGTAACCGTACAACTGGCCAGATTTGGCCCCGGGGCCTTGAGTTTGACACCCCTGGTCTAGATTGATGTTTTGACTTCCTATCAATCTGTGTGGATAACTAATCAACCAGCTGATGCATTGACGTACATTGATGGATCATTCTGGTACCTACTAGCATAACCAGCAGCTTTTCACCAAGTAACACGGGGTTGAAGTCACTTGTTTGATCCAAAAAAGTAAGCTTGATCACCAATTTCTTATTTTACTTCTTATAAATACATAAAGCATGCCATTGTGTGAGTATGTAACTTGGTAAAAGAAGTAGGAAAGCTTATGTTTCCACCCGTTTACGATTGGACTCCGTTTCTGTCCAAAAATGTTTCTGGAGAATTTTATTTGCTTTATTACCTCGTTTCATGCAGTTGTGTCTCTCCAATAACAGGCCCTCAGTCAAGAGTTAATGATAAACTTTTTATCATCTCTGCAGCTTCGACATCATTTTCAAACCCGTTCATGCCTTTCAAACTCACACAGAAAGACATGCAAAGATTAAATCATTGCTGCCTGATGTCTGTTAAGTTCATGAGCAGCAGCGGGGGACTTTTTAATTTTGGAGTCATCATCAGTCATATCAGCAGAGGAGCGAGGCGTTGACAGCTAAAGTTACTCAATGACAAAACCAGGACCGACATCAGAGGAGCATTCGGCACAAAATGCTCAAGGGTTTATCCTTATTAAACATTTTCTTGGAGTCGTATCATTGATAAAGCAGCATGTTGCATTTTTACTTGTAGGTCTAAAAAATGCTGCAATTTAACTTGATGAGAACTTTTAAAAATGGCAATGTGAACCAGCACATATGCTTCAGTTGAGGCTCTTCATGTTGAAACAGTCAAAAGAAGGCAAAACTTCGCTTAATATGTTTGTTTTTAAATATAAGAAGTAACTTCAAACTTTAGCTGACACCTAAAGAACCACTGAAAGTCCATATGGTGATGTGACTTCAAGTAACTCACCATATGATGATGCCGACCTTAGGATACTGGTTCTTTGCGGGTTTTCTGTAGGCGGTATAAAGTCTGTTCTTAAAGATAACTCAAAAAGAAAGTCGGCTTGGTGGGTTTTAAGAGGCAGAGTTTTGGAAACTTATCAATCTGTTCAGAGATCAAACAGGGCACACTGCAGGCAGAGGACGCAACAAAATGAGCTAAATTGACCAACGTTTTCTACATTTGAGGGGCAAATGCTGCAGATGAGGCTGGACAGAGCAGCAGGAACATATAGGTAGGCATGCTGTATGCAGATCAAAAGAAAGCAACCACACTTCTGCCTTTTTTCTTTTTTTTCAGCATGTACTTCCTTTAAATATATAATGTGTGCCCACCTCAAGAGTGCAGTGCATACACCCACATGATGCATACAGCAGCAACATAAAACTTTTAAAACTTTGAAACTTTATGGTTCATACTCAGTCTGAGCTCTCTAGAACTTGATGCATGATAAAGACCATCACATGGTGAAATCATGACGGTCATATCATCAGCAACATGGACAGCACTGTACATCAAACAGCCACAGGGCAGTGACAGCTCAGAGGGCATAATTCTCCTGGATAACAGCAAATGGTTTTCTGAATAATGATAAAAGCATGCAGCTAACAATGATAAGGAGGATAATAATTTACAATAATATGTGGACAGTGGATTTGCTTAGGTTTATTTGGTAAAAATTCTTTATGTCAGTTTAGTTTTTTATCAGTTTTAGCGTAAGGATACTTTAAACAAATCAGGGTCAATATAAGTTGTGGAATGTAAAAGTGTAAACAGATTTCTACAAAATAATGCGAATTAAACAAAAAATAACTGCTAAAGCTCTGTCAGGTTGCACATGGATCTGGCGTAAACAGCCCTTTGCAAGTCCAGCAGCAAATTCTCTATATGATGGAGGTCTGGGCTTTGACTCAGCCGCTCCAGAACCATCACCTTGTTGTCTTTAAACCATTTCTTCGTGGCTTTTACTGTATGCTTTGGGTCATTGCCTTACTGGAAAATACATTTTCTCCCAAGCCATAGTTCTCTTGCAGACTGAATAAGATTGTCTTCCAGGATTTTACTTTATTTTACTACATTCATTTTACCCTCTACTTTTAACCCTTTAGGCACCACAGTTTTTTCAAGAAAATATTCAATTTTGATATCAAGATTTCAAAAGGTTGTAGCTTGAAAGTGATTAGAGATAAAGTCATACTGTACATGAGAAAATCTTCTTCAGTATGACCCAAAGTTTGTGATGGGAGTAAATTCACTCATCTAATTTGCATATTCTGACATCAACTGTGAACACTCCTGCTGCCTCCACCACCATTGGCTGTGCATTTTCTCCCACGGCTTCGACCACATCTGCTGCTACCTCCGTCACTATTCGCGGTATTTGACCACCCCTGCTACCCCCACTATGTCCCCTCCTCAGCATTCACTGGTTACTCTCATCCCAGTCATGGTGAGGCAAAGCATCGGCTTTGGTATGTGCTGCTTGTGGACTGTCATGGCGTAGGGACTCGCTGTCACTGCTCACAGATGCATCATCAGTTTCGGTCTCACCGTACGATTGAACATCATCATCAGAGGGTGGATATTCCTCTTCGGTGAATATACCTCAACGGTGAACAGACCTCCTGGCATTGTGAGTATTCTCGCTACAGTTCGCTCTCTTTCTCTCTTCTGGCTCCAGCTACAACCACTACTACCACTTCCTTGTCTCCTTGACCGGGGGTGCGTCTTTCAAACTCTATTTAGTCCAAAACTTTGAATAGAAACGCACCCACAAATGCTGCTCGGATTGAAGTCAGTCATGTCTGCCATCTCCTGGTTTAAAATATTTACAACATTAGGCACCACATTTGCAGCTATAGCCTGTTTAATTCAGCAATGTTGCTTGTCGCAATTTTGCGACTTTGGCACTTAACGAGTTAAGAGCCTTTCAGGGCCGGCTGCCAAGAAGCATCCCCACAACATGATGCTGCCACTACTGTGCTTCACAGTGGGGATGGTGTGTTTGTGGTGATGTGCAGTGCTTGGTGTCTACTAAACATCTTGTCTGATGGCAAAAAAAGCACCATTTTGGTTTCATCAGACCAAAAACTTCTTTCCACTTGACCATGGAGTCTCTCACATAACTTTTGGTCAATTCCAGTCGAGATTTACTATTATTTAACTTGAACGATGGCTTTCTCTTTCTCTCCCCTCTCTTGTAAAGCTTTGAATGGTGAAGAACCCAGGCAACAGTTGTATGGAGAGTCTCTCCCATCTCTGCCGCTGGAGCTTGTAACTCCTCCAGAATAGTCATAAGTGTCTTGGTGGCCTCTCTATTTAGTCTTCTTCTGCCACGGTCTCTCAGTTTGTGAGGACGGCCTGGTCTAGGCAGATTTACACATGTGTAATTTTACTTCCATTTCTTGATGATGAATTTAACAGAACTCCAAGGGCTGTTCAGTGCCTGGAATTTTCTTTAGTATCCATCCCCCTAAGTATACTTTTCAATAAACTGTTCTCTGACTCTCTTGGAGTGTTCTTTTTTCTTTATGGTGTAATGGTAGCCAGGAACACTGATTAACAAGTGACTGGACCTTTCAAACACAGGTATCTTTACTACAATCACATGAGACACTTATTTTATGTTCACTTATTTTACATAAAAATTGTCTCTTAACTGACATTAATTTGTAGAAATGTGTTTTACTTTTCACTTTTTTGATGGTTTTTGATGATAAAACCAGTTAAAGGGTAAAACATCCAAGGAGGTTTTTACTTTTTATAGACAAAGTACATTTAACCTTAAATTATGGAATGAGTTTTTCTAGACAACCTTATCTAAAATATTTACCAGATGAGCGGTTTACCTTTAAAACAAAGTATAGCCTCCAACATAAGAATGAGCAAAAGTGACTTGAAAATCTTGAGCATGAATGCTCATCCAGGCTTTGTTACTGTGTTTGCTTTGGATCCCTTTCGTATCATTTGGAACAGTTGCTGACTAATCAGAAGAGGGTGAGGGTTTGTTACTCACTGAAAGCTTTTACATGTTCTTGAGCACTGTCAAAGCTCTATACGTTTCCAGACCGCTCATTTCCATCATTCCCTCCCTCTCTTCTTTCCTGTAACATTTTACGTCAGCAGCCTCGAAAGATGAAGTACAGTCTATTCTTCAGATTGACTGTTGTTTTAATATCCCATTTAATAATACTGTCAAGCTTACGTTTTCTTTTGTTTACCCTGGAGAAGAACTATAAGTGTTAGTAGTTTTGGTTTTTTTTGCTCTTCATCTCAAGAAAGCTAGAGACACAGGCAGAAGGGTCAATCTTATAATCATGACTCCAGCTCATGGGATTAAGCGGAATTTTCTTTTTAAAGGGTGACATCTTAAACTTGTTATTTTTATTTGTTTGTATAAAATATTGGCAGAAAATGCTAGTCATAGAAGTTTACCCATGGTTACAGCTCAGCCAGGCTATACACTATAAAAATGGGATACCCATTTTTGTCTGGCTACTTCATCACTTTCTTGCTCTTTTTCTCCATCTGGTCGCTGACTCACACCTTCTTCCCTTTTCTGCTCACCATCCTATCCATCATCCATCCAATTTTTTGCTTTTCTGCTGAATCATGTGCATATAAGCTGTCTTCCTCTCCTCTCTCTGTGGCCCTCTCAAGGTTGTTCATGCAGAACTGCTGACTTGCCTCCAGTCTTCTTTTACTACTGCCCTCCTTCACTTATCTACCCATTCTGACCTTAATGTGTGAAATTACAAACAGAGGTCTGGGAGTAAAACATACCCAGGCTGCATCTTGTTCCAGAGCTGAAGCCGCAACCGCGACCCCAGAGTGAGCCCTCGAATTTAATCTAGCATACGGTCCAGGTATTTAATCCACAACCGAACTCAATCAAGCAGAAAATGTGACATGTGTGAAAGTCCTAAAAATCCATGAAACCAGAGCTCAGACACCTGCTTTGGCAACACAATCTAACTAAAGGGGGGAGGAGGGATAATTTCAGTTATTGTTCCACCACATGGTTTTGTGGAGAACTCCAGATGACAACCCACAAACCAGAACTTTAGTTCTGTATTCGAGTCAAGAACCAAAAAAGGCACAGCTGAGCAGACTGGATCTCATTTGAATACTTTCTTCCTTCACCTGTTATTTTTTGGATTTTTTTTTTTTTTTTTTTTTCAGCCACAAAATGAAGAACAAAAAAAGCCCCCAGACATCTGGTACCAAAGTCAGGCCTGTTTGGGTCGGTATTTCCCCTCTTATTTATGGGACAGAAACAGAACCACACAAATGGGCTGGGGGAGCCGCTCCATAGCACATGCTCCTCACCACAGGAGAGGAAAAATAAACGCATGCCAAACCCTAAAAACCTAAACTAATGTAGGAGCACTCTGAATATGAAATTGCTAATTCAGTACAACTGTGCTGAATGTCTGACTTTTCTGTAATCTGTCCTAATGTACGGTGAAAGGCTTATTTTTGACAGAATAGCTCACATAGACTAGAGGAAACACTGGCTTTGACACATAGTGGAGCTGGAAGTGTACATGTGTAAGATATGCGAGCAAATTTATTAAAACATATCACTATCATAACTACTCTATCGGTGAAGATTACATCAAATAATTGAATAATTCAATGTTGAGTAAAATGTAGAATTGCAAGCAGAGGAGGTGATAATGAGGGAAAGCTTGCCAGCCAAGGAAAGAGTGACATAAAGACAGAGAGTAATTACCAAGTAATACATTGTCTAATATGGAAACGATTACCACTTGGCAAGGCAGCTCTGGCAAACTGTGGCTTATATGCCGTGTCCAGGGCTGTTACTGCCTGTTGGTACTTCTTTGAACTGTAACTGTAAGGCCAACCGTGGTTCAGTAGGGTAGAGGTGGTCACCTCTAAACTTGAGGGTCAGGAGTTCAATCACCACCAACTGCCACATGCCTTTGGGCAAGACACTTTACCCCACTGCTGCAGTGCTGGAGTGTGAATGTGTATGGATCCATATGTATGGAGATATTTAATACTGGTAGTTGAGCTGCTCAATTAGGTCAAAACATTATGTTTATTTGGACTAGAGAACTGCATGGTGCTCTTTTCTTAATTCTGATTAATGGATGTCTGACCCTTACCACCCACTCATTCCCCATGTGCCATCTACTCCTGCCTGCACCTGCAGAAGGGGATGCCACCCACATCCTGCAAGGATTCTGTTAAATATTCATTACAACAGTGCATTTAATAAAAGGCAATATTGACATGCTCATTTATGCACCACCCTGATTAAGTTTGCTCTATGAATGAGAAAACAACCGCATCCTTGCACGCATAGCGGTTCCACACATGGATTAAAAAAGCAGCTGGGAGTCTCAGACTGATTTAACTCCTGGTTATGGCTTGGTAATAGCAATGTCACAGTAATATCTACCAACCTTATATACACTATCTATCATACTTAATTTAAAAGTCAAAGGTGGAATTGTTTCCTGATCTCTGGAAAGTTTGTGTCATAAAACTGCAGCACACTTCTATTAGCTCATGCAGACTGTACGCTAATCTTGACTCTTTTTATGCTGTGCTGTTACCGTCCTCATCATTAGTGGCTAAATGCAACAGTGTTAATTTTGACAAATATCTTCAAATTTAGTCTCAGTCTTAGTCTTTAATAAAATGTGTTTTAGTTGTAGTCACATTTAAGTCATTTCTACCCTTCATTAACCCATAAAAAGACCTCACATTGCATTTTTAACTTTGAAGTCCAAGCATTTATCCTGGTACCAGATCATGGTAGTGTGTTCTATGCACCCCTCCAAACCTGGGGTCCCTGCTTTCTACAGCAGAGAGGCAGAATAACTACAGATGCAATGAGCTTTGACAGATTTACTTATGAACAAAGGCTGTGGATGAACATTTGTAGTCCTAGATTTAGTTGACGAAAAACACTGTAAAGCAATAAGGCCAACTCACATGGAAAGGGGTGTTTTCCCCAAATAACTGCATAATGGCTCAGCATCTGTGCATGCCGGTTGGTATGTGCAGTGATAGGCCTACAACACAACACAAGTTGTGCCCCTTGACCTATTGACACACACTTTTTTTGTGGAGCGTTGACAAAGCATCACCCAGTATATGGGCTGTGTGATACTGGCTACACACAAACAGACTCATAATGAAACCTATTTATGCAGCATTGGAGACTACATCTGACAGAACAGCAATGAAACCGTGGAATGATTCTAACCCAGTCATTCTCAACTGGTTGGGTCACGGGACCCACTATCAATTCCTCAAGAAGAATTGCAACCCAAATTTTTGAGATTTTTTTGGTCAGTCAGATGTATTTAATAAAAAAATAATCGAGCTTGGGCCTAAGACAGTACAAAGGGTGTAACAAAACAATGAAATAGGACAAAACATGCATGTTTTATAGAGTCTCTTAGACAATTTGGCACATTGGAGGAGGTCTATTATATCATCCAAATGCATTTCTTTGTGGGCACATTTCAACAAAGCCCAGTTGTTTTCCGGCTCTGTGACTTACTCTTACGGGCTTGTAGCAAATGGAACGCATTCAACTCAGGTGTGTGGAATGCAGCATAGGTCCCCAAATGATGGCTTAGTGCAACATTTTGGGATATTTCAGAAAATCTGTACATATTCAGGATTTTTTTTCATGGTTCTAGTTTTGAACCAGTGCACCCAAGAAGTCTTTTGGGAAGTATAAAGGACAATTGGAGCAATGGTGTGGTCTTTCAAATTGACACAGACAGACAGACACACAGACATGTCGCCAATTATAGTAGTTAGATTGATAATGAGATCACAATTATTAATCATGATTACTGACTAATTTTACATCTGCATCTAGATTTTAAATAATGAGGCCTTGAGAGGCAGCCAGCTTCTAACAAAAATGTTCAAATTTCTTTTTCATTTTTTTTTCTATTTAAAAAAAAAAAGTTTATTTTGTGCATTTTTGTGCCTTCATTTGACAGAGAAGGATAGTGGATAGAGTTGGAGACAGGGATGAGAGTGGGGGAGAAACATGCGGTGGGGGCCTCAGGCCGGATTTGAGCCCGGGCTGTCCGCGTACATGGGGTGCACCTTAACCACTCGGCCACTATGCCCCAAATTTCTTAGTTTTCTGAATTTTTAAGGACTGATTCTATACAGAAAAGGTTGAAGAGATGTGTACTTAGCTAAATTAAAACTAATGCATGTCAGTATATGGATAAATATCACTGGTAACCTATTGATTTAAATCATTAAAATAGTGCGTGAACGGCCTTCGTGATTCATGACGCTTTTCTTCAAGTTTGAGAAGGACTTGAAGAAAATTTTGTCAAACTTTGCAAAGTGACATCGATTACAAAATATGATGTGATGCATCGTTATCTTCTTTTGTGTGTTTGAGTGATAATTCCACAGTGTATCATATGGTTGGAGGTGGCCATGTTAATTACCCCCATCTTCCAGTAAACTGAGTAAAAGTTGTGTAACTGGGCAGAGTGCAGTGCACAGTGGACAAGCGGTGCGTCATTCCCCATTGCACAACTTTTCTCTCTTCCCTTTACAAGCACACGTCACAAAATACAGGCTCCATAATTTATCACTAAAATCTTTATCACTCAACTTCCTGTGTCCTTCATTCATGCCAAGGCAATATGTCTGCACTGTATTTATGTGTAAACACATTCGGTCCTTTGGACCTAATCGGTCAGTTCTTCATGGCAGAGGCAGTCTGTTTTATTAAATTGCTCTATGATCCAGAAGTTCTTGTGCAACTTGATATTAATTATTTCACCAGAATCTCTTACTCCACCCATACTAGCAGCAAGAAGATACTGAGAATTGCACCCTCACTGACATTATGTCCTTTCAGGAAATGAATGTGGACTCTGATTGGCTCAAACAGCTATCTGGCTCAGGATGAGAGAAATCTGATTGGCAGGGAAGCGACGGACGTCAGCCAGGGTGCTCCGCAGGGGGCAGTACTGAGAACACAGATCCAGACACACAAACACACATGAACTGACACGCACTTCGACATACATTAAAGTCAGTACAGCACATCCTGTCCTTCCAGATTTGGATGGAGACACCTGGGTTTGTCTCTTAGAAGAGCACAGGAACAGTTTAATGCTTTATTCAAGAGAGGAGTTGGCCTGTTGACAGACACAAACAGGGACAGAGAGTATCGTGAAGCATGCTGAGTCATCTTTGCCTAAGGGGGATTGAATGATCCTAAGGAGAGCTCACAACTTGGTTAGAAGTATGAAAATGATTTGATTTATTAACTTATTTGACAATCTGGCTTTTAAAGAATACATCAATTCATGATAAGGGTGTGGAACTTTGCACTGAACCTCCTGAACAAGTTAGCTTGACTAATAGTCACATGGCATGCCTGACACTCCTAAACAAGGAATGACCAAGCTGAGCTGCCAGTCGCAGTCATCTGAAAGTTTCTCATTAGCTTATGTCTTTATGTCTTAACACTGTATGGGGGGGATTTTTTTGTACCACAACTGGTAAGATTTGCTTTTGCCTGTCGAGGTATCCGTCAATCAAATGAGACGCTCCAATCAGTCCACAGTGAGGTTTTTCCTAAATATAATCTAAACCATTGTGGTACAAAAAAACTCACCCCCTGTACAGTGAGAGCACATGAAGACATTAGCTAATGAGACAGGTTTGGTTTTTTGAACCAGGCTGTAAACCAGTTTATTTATAGTGTAAAAAACAGCTTTTAAACAGGTGTTCAGACAGGACTGCTGGTGTTCCTGTAGCTAGCCTCAAGTGGAAATTCGCTGTAATGCAATGTTTTACTCTTTCACATTAGCTTCATTTTACAGGACCGGAGGTTGCCGCTTGGTTGAGACAGGGATTTCAATATGGAAGCCACCGTGGATTGGCTTCAACAGCTGTTTGAGTCTGCCTATTGTAATCTAACGGCTGACGTCACACAGGCTTTTTCCAATTCTATTATTGTAATATATTGTGTTAATCTGTTGAGGTTAGACTTTTTTGGCCATCCAGGGCTACCGTAGCTCAGCCCAAAGAGAAGTGGCAGACTGGGAGCCAGCTAATATCAGCTAATGCTAGCAGTCTTAAGTTTGTTTTTTAAGAGTGTTGGAAATAAATGCCTCTAAGTATGGTTATTTTTGACTATTCATGATGTTGTGTGCTGAGCGATGTGTTAAGTTAACGTGTCTATAGTTAAAAAAAATTCGCGATCGAAATGCTAATTTTCGTTAGCCTGTAAATGGGATTTTCTATTATGTGTTAGCATCAAGCTAACAGACGTATTTTTTTTTTTTTTTACTTTGTGTAAGATAAATGAAGATGGTATGCTAGCTCGACAGTAACCTTGCAAAACAGATGGATATGCCCATTTCCTTGTTTTTCACTGGCGAATCCATCTTGCAAAGCTCCCATCTGAATCGTTTGGGCCCGGTTAGAAAGTGACAGGACCAATCAGCGGCGAGGGGCAGTACTTTCAGGCGGAGTAGAGTCGTGATGTAAACAAGCAGCAGCAAGAGCTGGTGCAGTTATGGAGGAAGAGATTAGTGTGGATGCTGCTAAAGCGTCAGTTTTATCAGAACTTGACAACATTTCTTCTTAAAAGAAGAACAAAGAACAGCAGTGAGTTGTTTTCTTTTCAAAAACCACAAAAGTCGAGTACTTACATGTCTATAGTCGCCATGCTTCGCGTATTTCTCTGTAGCTGCACACGTGCAGCTCGATAGTGGCTACGTCACGTGTTTTGTTGCTCTGATTGGCCTGTAGAGATGTGACAGACAGAACATTCACCCAATCACGCTCTGAGTTTTTTTCAAAGCCTCTACCTTTCCTCAAATGTTTCGTATCGAAGCTTTCCCAGATGGATGTGTTAAACATATCCATCTGGCAGGTCAGGTTAGCTCTACAGAGCATCATGTAAGGGCCTGTTAGACTGTGTGGTTACAGTAAAAATGCTAATTCAACTCTGTATAGTGACAGACTATGTTCTCTGTAGTTTTTACAGTTTTACAGAGTGCCTTTGTGTGTGAGGTCTCAATAAAAGGCCAAGCCAAGAAGACACGGTCTCTCATTTCACAAAGAACTGTTTACCTATCTAATGCTAAGTGTCTTGTTTGTATGTTTTTATGCATATTCTTGCAATTCCCAAATGTTTCATGATCTTGTGATCCAGCTTCCTGCATCATGTTCCAGAGATGCTCCAGGTGAATGCTGTCAAACATAGCAAGACTGTGGCGGAAATGTCAGGTGCAGTGGAAACAGGTGACCTTTTCATGGATGAAAACTCACCTAAAAGTAAATGAAACTCAACAAAACTTGTATTATTGGTCATCACAAAATATCTCATATTCTGTTTAGTCACCTAAAGACATCTGGAAAATCACACATCGACCTTATCAATTGGTTAAACTGCACTCCTGGACTTGTACAAAAATAAATAAATCTTACATTTTAGAATTGTTTTGTCTCTGCCAGTATTGATAACTGAAGTAATGGATCCTTAAGGGGGAAAATGCCTTGATTTATGAGCTAAATGAATATAAATCCCAATAGAAGTGGGCCCATAAGTGGCAGAAAAACAGCTGGGACTTTTGACAAAATAGGGAGTAAATTATGATTCTTATGTAAGGAGGTAAGGTAACATAAGTATACTGTACTATCATTTGTGTGTGTGGGTAATTTCTTTGTGAAAAGGCACATGAATCGATCCTGGAAACAATCAAGCTGCTCTACAGCAAGCAACAAAGGCAGATTTAAGATTTGAGTTAATTATAGAGAAATCTGCCAAGATTAAAATTTCAAAACTGTGCATTTTTCAATATTCAAAGTAAAATATACATCCAAAATAAAACTAGAACGTTTGAAAATGCTGCATTAATAATTTGCTGCTCTTTTACGGCTGCTGTTTAAAACTACTGACTCTCTCAGGTCATGGGTGTAACGTTTCACTTTGGCTGTCCGACAAACCCTCCATCCTGACACAGTGTGCAGAGAATGGAGGGACAGAGAGAGCTGGTCAATTAGAAACATGCAGGATGAGACGGGGTAAAAATGTGAAACACTGACATTCAGGTTTGAATGCATGGCAGATGGACATATGATTGGAACAACAACTGTAATCGGCGCATCAAAAATGTCCTCCTACTTATTTCTCAGCCCATCAGAGGAAAACACTCTTCACAGCAGTTCTTGTGGATACAGCTGAGTGTGAAAGCCATGTTTTACACCATCCTCTCACTCTCACTCTCTCATTTGTTTTTCCACATATGGATGTGATTTCTAGTAATCTTTCAGGCTTTGTGGAATGACAGCCAGACAGAGAGACTGGGGAATTATGTTTTGTTGCCAGAACATGACACTCAGGTACAAGATGTTGTGGCTGACAAGGTATGCACTGACAAACATAATGACAGCCCAGAAACCTCCATGTTGTGCGTTTTATGCTTGGCTCTTAGTGTTGTGAAATGTTTCCCTCTGTCGCCGTTCTGCCATACCTCTCTTTTCTTTATTTTCTTAATACTAAGTGTCAATCAAGCAGCAACAACCTTAAGAGGTGACTTGGAATTGGGATTGTGGAAATTTGAGGATTGACGTTGGCTCTACCAACACACTATCCAACAACAGTAAAGTGCCTCAGAGAAGGAGTGTGAAACTGGATTGAGATGGAGCGAAAGCAGGCTGGAGAGCTTAAGGCCCATAGCAATCGTTTAAGGAACAGAAAAAGTAAATGTTCCGAAAATAAACCACAGAAATTATTGCAGCCCCTGGGAAACTTGTTAAAAGCTCATAAAACTAAAGGCTGCTATAATACATGAAGCTATAATGGGGATCCATTTCGCTGATTTTTTTTTTTTTTACAGGGCAATTTTTTCATCTTTCTGTCCGATCGGACGTGGCAAGCTAATAAGGAACTGGCTGCCTTTAGAGTGAGCCCAGAATGCAACACTACAGCAGAGGCTGTACAGCAGAGGTTCAGATGGCTTATCGTTGTGATCCTCAACTCATGGCGTCTGAGCTGCTTCATTGTGACGACTAGCAGCTAAGAATGGGCGGTCATATGGTAATACTGTATCCCAGGGTATTAGATAATAGCTACGGCAGTGTTACTCAACCCTGCTCAACCAAAGAGCCAAACTGTTGAAAAATACCTTTGCAAGAGCCACCATCTAAGTAGTAGAAATTGGCAAAAATGGCTTAAGTAGCATTAAAAGTAAATTAAAGGTGGCAAAAATGGTCAAAAAGTAGCAAAAATGTGTGAAAAGGGGCAAACATAGGGAAGAAAATGTGGGAAAAGGAACAGATATAGCAAAAATGTGGCGAAGTGACAAAAAATGAGTTACAGGTGGCAAAAATGGTCCAAAAGTGGCAAAAATGTGGTAAAAATGTATGGAAATTGACTACAATGGGCAAAAAGCAGTCAAGAGTGGCAAGAATGGGCAAAAAATAGGAAACAAGTGGTATTTAATGGCAAAAGGTGGCTTAAACGGGCAAAAAAAAAAAGTGAAAAAGGGCAAAAATGGGATAAAAGCGGCAAAAAGAAGTGGCAAAAAAAATTGGAATAAAGTTGTTGTTTAATGGCAAAAGGTAGATTGAATGGGGAGGACAATGTGGTGAAAATGGAAAAATTGGGAAAAAAGTAGAAAAAATAAGTGGCAAAATGGGCAAAAAAAGAAACAAGTAGTATTTAATGGCAAAGAAAAGTGGCAAAAAATTGTGGAAAAGGGCAAAAAAGATTCCCTTTTTAAGGTTTTCTGGGGGAATAATACTTAAAATTAAGATGTCAAAGAGTCACAAATTGTCACAAAGAGCCACACTTTGAGTATTGTTTAATATTGTCATTGCTGGGTAATGCGCACACCTTTCTAGTAGACTTCTTAATAATTTGTGTCTGTTTCCTGCAGCAGCATCACTGCCTGTGTGTGGTTATGCTTTAAAATGATGAAAGAACTTCAGTTGATGATGTCGGGCCAGTTTGCCAAAAGTCAAACGTGTACATATACACTGTCACAATACTGGTGCTCCATGCCCTGGCAACGCTCTGGCATTGCAGTATGGTCCTCTCCAAAATCAAACTTACTTTATGGGCACTGCTGGCTTTATCCACCACAATGTGAGTTTAACAAGCTTTTTCTTTCTTGGTGTAGATCAGTGATGAGAATGTTTTTAATACATGATGAATTTGATGAAGACAGATAATAAATTATTAATAGTGAGAGACAAGAACTGTTGCCCAGGAAAGCCACTGTTGAAGAAAACGCATTAAATCCTGACTAGACTTTGCCTGAAGGCATGTGGGAGACTCCATGGTCAAGTTGAAGAAAGTTCTTTGGTCTGATCAGACAAAAATGATGCTTTTCGATTATTGTAAAAGATGTTTGTTTGGCGGAAACCAAACACACCATCCCCCACTGTGAAGCATGGTGGTGGCAGCATCATGCTGTGGGGATGCTTCTCAGCAGTCGGCCCTGGAAGGCTTGTAAAGGCAGAGGGTAAAATGAATGCGGCAAAATATGGGAAAATCCAAGAGGACAATCTCACTCAGTCTGCAAGAGACTTTTGGCTGAGGGGAAGATTTTTTTCCAGTAGGACAATGATCTGAAGCCTACGGTGAAGGCGACACAGAAATGGTTTCAAGACCACAAGGTGAATGTTCTGGAGTGGCAAGGCCCAAACAATACAGAATTTGTGGCTGAACTTGAATATGCCTGATCTATGTGCGACCGGATAGCTTTTGCAGTTTTGCAAAGAAGAATTGAGTAAAATTGCAGGATGCACAAGCCTATTTGAGGACTATCCACACAGACTCAGTGCTGTGATTGCAGCCAAAGGTGAATCTACTAAATACTGACTTGTAGGGGGTGAATTTTTATGCGGTCACTTATTTTGCATCACTTATTTCTATGTAATTGACATTACTGTGTAGAAATCTGTTTTCAGTTTGACATTAAAGAGGTTTTTTGTCCTTTTTTGCCAAAAAGAATCCAAGTTTTATTGACTGTGATTGGTTTATAAAATCAGTGAAAGGGTCAAACATATATGGGGGTGAATACTTTTTATAGGCTTCACCATGCAACATGAAAAATGTCAGAAAAAAAGTTTTTTTCTGCACAGCTTCATCTGCTCATCATAGCCTATCAGAACACACACAAACACTGGCCCATGTCTGGACAAATTGGAGCTGAGTATGGTCTGAGTCAGAGACGGCAGGAGCGATTTGGCTACCGAGGTCTGCTCTGCTTTCAGCCTAAATGCTTCTGATAGAGCTCGCTTGAAAAACGACATGGTGTTGAAGCAGAGGAAATCAAGAGCTGCCGCCACAATGTGTTGTTTTAACTGCCGGGCAGGGGAAGGGAGGACCACTAAGAGCAGAAAATTCTTCTCTTTTGCATTGATAGATGGACGTTAACTCTCGCAATTCATCTAGATCTTGTAAAACACTCACAGAGACAAATTGTGGAGGGAAGGAGTGAATGCTCTGGATTAAGAGCCAGCATCAAAAAACAGCTCCAAATCCTTCTTTTCCCTCCTTTCCTTCCTTTTCCTTTCATCTTTCCATGTTACAACAAGAGCGTCCTACAGAGAGCATACGTGTGTTCCACTGTTTCTCCTTTTTACAGTTTTGCCATTGAATTACTTTTTCTCGATATTATCACAGTTTTAAAGATGAGTCTATATTTTATCAATGGTCTTTTTTTGTTTTAATATTTCAGTCGACCAGCTACCTAATAAAAGACAAACATCATTAAAAAATGACCTTAGAATCCTGTCGTCCCGCCACTCAATCCACCTTCCACTCTCCCCACTAAGTCCACCCACATCTCCATTTCACTCCGACTCCAAGGTGATGAGAGCTGTGATTGATCAGCTTTTCCAGCAGGAAATGAGAGGGCATCTCTCTGAGGCCTGTTTAAACAGCCCGTTAGACGCTTACGGACTTGTTCCAGGGCAGCCTTTCACGTGACGGGACGACCTGCATGCTTACGCACTAACCGTGAGTCATTCTTCCCTACCAGGTCCTGACCTTTGAGGTGTTTATTTCATGGTTGTGTATGCATGTACACAGAACAGTAGTGTGCTGTATGTTTTTTCTCTTCTGTGTTCTTTTCTTCCCATGTTCACTCATATTATATCATGATCGTGACAGTTTTGCTTGACTGACCCTTTGTCAAGCCCTGAACTCATCAGGAAGTGATCCGATGTCAAGCTCTGCCTCCCTTGGTAACAAAGTTGGACAACTTTCTAGGGTCCTTCCATATGTAGTGACCGAAAATACACCATAAACTGATTAACATTAACAAAAAGCTGTTATATAATTTAATTATATGAAAATTTCAACATAACAGGATGCTAACGTTACTAGCAACATGGAGTTAGAAAGTTTGAAGTGAAGTGAAGTCATTACTATTTTACTTTTTTTCACATATTTTCAGTATTGAAATATTTTCTAGCCTTCAAGCATGTTCTTTGAGATTGTTGATGGGTTGAATTGTCTGTGTTTACTACAAACTCTAATCCAAAGTAGATTTTTTTAAGAATAAGCCTGAAGTATTAGAGACAGAATGACAAATACTCCCAGATTACAATCTTCACTTTTATCATTTTAATTACATTGAAGTAACAAACTTAAACACTCAAAACTACTCAGAGTGTCAGAATTTCTCTGAAAAGACCGCGGGAAAGGAGCCAAATGGCCCAGCTGACTGCTGTAAAGGGGTCTACAGTTGCTGGGTAAACATACCTATCAGTTAGCCAGAAAGGGGTTTATTATGACTTACTTTACATTTATTGGTATGTGGATGAAAAGAGAAACCTATATGGGGCAGATCAACTGAAAAATAGCGTGGGTTTGTTTGTTTTTAGCTGTGAAAATGGCTAAACAGAGAGTGTCTAATCCTCACGGCACATGCAAAGGGAGAATCCACGCAATGCATGCAAACTGCTCAGCTGAGCAAGCAGCACACCGTCATATTTAGATGAATGTAAATTAGTAGTGGAAGAGCATTCATGATTCTGCACAAAATGCTCCACTCATATTCAAATCAGGTATGAAACTGGCGCTGATTCTCTCTCCCCCTCTCATTGCTCTTCAAGTCTGTGTATCTAGAAATTAACTTTTTATTAACAACAATGGTCTTAGAACCAGTAGGCCCCAAGCATGACCTACTTTAGAACAAAATATGTTAGGAACGCTGCATGCTTTAGAATAAAGCACATTTAAAAATGAAATACGTCATCAGCCAAATGTCTGACTCTGCTGCCATGCATGCCTCTCATCTCCTGTCAGAAATACATAAATTATTTTGGTCTAAATGAAAAAAAGGCATTCAAACAGAAAAAGAGCCGAAGTATTGGAGGAGAAATGCTGAGTTTGTAATGTCCTTTTATATTTTACAATAAGAGGTCAAATGTCAGAGCAGCATGCATTAATATCAAACACCTTGATATTACAAACAGACTCTCCTCTTTACACTGTAATTAGAGGAAGTTTATCTATGTGATATAATAAGTTGTACCTCTACTAAAGCTGTTTGTCTGGATAGTGTATGTTCACCACATTGAGATGTTTTTATTTCTAGCACAGTATGAGTCCAATATATTTAATGCAAAATATTCTATCATGCTGTGGACAGATCGATTCATTTACACCACAGGAATCTTTATGTCATTCAGAATGACTTCTCTCAGTTATTACTCACAAATGACTGATTTCCAAACCCAATACGTCTGATAATCATGTGTTTTATGTGATTAAGTAAAAACAGAAGAAGACCAGATTTGTGGGCACTGTGTTTTCTGTATTTCTGGTCTCTGAATCACACATAATCATCTTATAAACATCTAATGTGCAACAGAAGTATGTTTTATGCTGCATGTCTCTGCAGGAAGAACTTGAAAAATATATATCTTTTTTCTGTTTCCCCTTGTGGGGGGTAGAGATTTTAGAGGGGGCGCGATGGCCTTTCCGCCCTGAAGTTGTTAAAATGAGATTCAAATTTATGTGTACTTATGACAGCAATATGTGACTTTTTTCCATGTGGATCCTGGGGGGGCACAGCTCTTCTTAGATATGTGAAAGGGGTGCTCAGTTGAAAAAGGCGGGTCTTAATGCACAGTCACTGATGAGCCTCTTGGCCTGTGGCAAAACACACATGAAGTGTGCTGGGCTGGTAAAATTTGTGGGCTTTTTTGCGTCTGTATATTTTCAGACCATTTTCTTTGGTGGATTCTTTGCAAAAAGAGGACTATTTTCAAAATTCGTGCTACAGCCTGCTCTATTTGTGCAGCCCAAAATCTGGATCTGCCCCTATGTATTAACCTGACACGCCAGATGGATGTTTCACACATCCATCTGGTAAATCTCCCTTTAGGTGGGAAAGGGCACAGCCTTTGAAAAAGAACTCAGAGGGTGATTGGATGAACGTTCTCTCTGTCACATCTTTACCGGCCAACCAGAGCAACAAAACATGTGACATCATAGCTGCTACCGAGGAGTAAACGCCATAGAGAACAGCAAATCAGGAACCATGGTGACTGTAGACATGTCAGTACACGGCTTTTGTTGTTTTTGAAAAGAACTCGCTGCTGTTCTTTGTTCTTTTATTGAAGAAATGTTGTCAAGTCTGATAAAACTGGTGCTTTAGCAGCATCCAGGCTAATCTCTTCCACCATAACTGCATCGGCCTCTTGTAGCTGCTTGCTTACATCACGACTCTGCCACGCCCAAAAGTACGGCCCCTTGTTGCTGATTGTTCCTGTCACTTTCTAACTGGGCCCAAATGGTTCAGGTGGGCCTGCAGATGGCAAATCCATCCGCTTTGCAAGGTTATGAATTATTTTGAACTATAAAAGTTGCCTTCTAATATTTTGAAAATTCAATTTAATCTGTTGAATTTATATAAAAAATCAATTTACACCCAAAGGCTTTCTTATAGGCACTAATTTTATTTTTATCTGCATATTACCTTATATAAATGAATGGGAAACCTCAGCTAACATGGCAGACACAGACAATTAAAGCTTTCCAACTTGTTACTTAATTTTTAGACAATTAAGACTTTATACAGATTTTACAAAAAAGCTGGCAATATAATGGGTTGATTAAGACAACTGTTAGCTGCAAGAAGACATGGAAAATTGAAAATAAGTCATCACATGTTACAGGTTCTCTAACCAAACAAGCTGAGGAGAAAATGTGTGCATTTAAACAATATCTTGCCTGGATCTGACCTGTTACAAAAAGTTCATTAGAGCAGCTTTACATATGACCAGTATGAAAACCATAAATGGGATATATTTTTTAAAATAATAGTTTCTGATGTTCTCTCTGTTCAGTCCTGACTTTGGGCACGTCTTTTGACTTTTGGACGTGAACCGACTAAACTACCAGGTGCCACATGTGTGGTTTCACTCTTCAAGATGAATATGTTTTAGATGAGTAACCCATGGATTCAACCACTTGGCTTCCCAGAAAGGAATCAATTCTATAGTTTCCTTGGAAGAATTTTTAGATTACTCATGCATGTCTGAGTTCAACATCACGCCCATTTAGTACAGCAGCAGAGTTAGCACTGTTCTGGTGTGCTTATTCACAGTGATCAGGTTTTCTCTTGATGTATGGAACAAAATGTTTTCTACTGTTCCATACTCTAAGAACGTAGTTTGAAATCATGCTGAGGCAGCATTGTTATCCCTGGCATGACTTCCTCATCTGCCACACTGATACATGCTAATTGTTAATTAAAAAAATCCACGCATATTAAACCTAGTCCAAGAAATAAACTTACTGGAGTAATTATGTTCTGGACATTCCCAGTATCCACAAAACACACCTCGTCCTCACAATTACATGCTCAGGAGAAAAGAAGAGGAGACAGGAAAAGAGTAACGGGCAGAAGGAGTTTCTTTCTTTTAATTCAAACCAGACGTCCATAACTGCAGCCTGTTTGCGGCCGGTTCCCCCTCTGAGACAGAGCCAGCTCAGCACAGGATACTGGGGAAATGAAACCCGCAGTATTAGTCTCCCCAACACTGCATATTAATCAGCATTTAATAAAAGGAAAATAAATTGCACTCCACTCCAAATATTATGAATGTGAAGCTACCTTTATTTTCATTTGACTGCAGGTTTTTCCTTAAAAATCTAAAATAAATAGCCATGGTGAAAGAAGGAGGGAAGGATGGAGTGACCGTGGGGGTGGACACACATGACTGGGGGTTAATATACATGTGCGTGAAAAAAACAACAATGAAAATCTGAAATTAAATGACCAACGTTGATGAGGAAAGGGCCTTGCCCTAGAGTGCTCAGGTCAGAAACTATGGTGGTTCTAATCCAGATCTATGTTTAAGGACACAAAGTGGCCTGGTTGCAGAAATGTCTTAATTGCAAAGATCTCCTTTTCCACTTTAGGACTGTGATGATGTTGTCTCTGCTGAGTTATGGTCCATTGTGGGCTTGAGAAACCAGGATCATTCACAAACTACTTTACACAAAGATAAAACCATTCAGTGCTGCAATCAGACCAACAAAGTTCAGCAAAACCTAAGTCCACTGTAAAGTTAAGCTTTGATGAGCATATAAATATATATTTTTAACCAGAATGATAGTCACTCTTATAAAAGCAGCATTATTTATGTTATAGTACATTGCCTTCTAAAATGCAGAATCCAAATTAAAAATGGATGAAAAACAAGAGGCAAAAATGGATGGAAAAGGCAGTGAAATGGCATTTTGATAGTAGCAGATAGGGGTTAAAAGTGGCCAAGACTTTTTTGTGCAGACTTTTGCTTAATGTCTCAGGACCAAAAAGTGAAAAAATAATCATTTTGTGACAAAACAGTACTCAAAATACATATTTACTGAAAAAAACTCGCCATGCTTCTTTGTGTTAGAGCTATTTGTACCATTCTTCAAAGCATTTCCTGTCTGCAGTGACACAGAGGGCCACATCACAGGCTCTCTGTCTCTCGTCCTCTCCATTTTGAGCTAAAAGGGTCATCCTCACCAGGATCTAAATGTAGTCTAAGTCTAAGTCTAGTCTTTGTGCAACGTTCATCTCTTTCTATGCCAACATGGTCTCAAAGGGTAACAATAGCTTTTGCACAGTGTGAGAGGAATGAAACATTACTTAAGTAATGATAATCGAGTAACTTACCGGATTATAAAAGAAACAATTCACTTGAGAAAGTAACCTCATCATTATCTTTTGCTTCCATTGTCATATGAATGTGTCTCAAGTGATTGTAGTATAAAGACACCTGTGTCTCGAAGGTCCAGTCACTGGCTCATCAGTATTTCTGGCTACCATTACACCATGAAGACAAAAGAACACCCCAAGTCACTCAGTAAAAGGTTATAAAAAAAGTAAAATTTAGGGGTTGATACAAAAAAATTCCAGGGCACTGGACATCCCCTAGAGTTCAGTTAAATCCATCATCAAGAAATGGGAGAAATATGTCACGTGTGTAAATCTGCTTAGATCTGGCTGTCCTCACTAACTGACTGTGCAATAAGGAGACTAGTGAGAGAGGCCACCAAGACACCTATGACTACCTGAAGGAGTTCCAAGCTTCAGCAGCTGAGATGGGAGAGACTCTGCATACAACAACTGTTGGTGTTATTCATCAATCAAGGCTTTATGGGAGAGTGGTTAAAAAAAAAAGAAACTGTTGAGGAAAAACTCATATTAATCTGGATTAAAGTTTGCCAGAAGGCATGTGGGAGATTCCATGGTCAAGGGAAAGAAAGTTATTTGGTCTGATGAGACCAAAATGGTGCTTTATTCCCATCAGACAAGATGCCAAACATTGCACATCAGCACAAACACACCATCCACACTGTGAAGCATGGTGGCAGCAGCATCATGCTGTTGGGATGCTTCTCAGCAGCTAACCCTGGAAGGCTTGTAAAGGCTGAATCAGTGCAGAAAAATATAGGATGGTATTCCATCCATCCTTTAATAGGTGCATGTATTTCACCAATGCCTAAATAAAATCATAGTGCTCAATTTGCATTTGAAAGTGCTGTTCCAGTATCACAAAATACGACACAAGGTTTTAATCAATTAGGATCTACACATGAGAATTGCACTGAGCATTGCTGCATGTTAAAGAAAACTCTTTTTTTTACAAGAGGAGAAAAAAGTTACATGATTTTTATGATTTAAAATGAACAAAATAAAAACATGTCAAGTTACTTAAGCTTTTTATCATGCACCTTTGAGGCAGTCCCTTAAATTTGTCAACATCACGGAGCTTTTGTGCTGAAATGCCTGTTTAAAACTGGGAGAAATGTTGAACAATTGCTATGTATGCTTTTCAGTATGCCTGCTTATCTATTTTGGCAAATTAGCTGGACATAAAAATCATGCATAACTCTTGGAACTTGTTTTGGATATTTCACTACCATTGCCTTTTAAGATCCTTGGCTGAGCTGGTAAACTTAGGAATGGCATCCACTTTAAGCTCATTATGTTTTCTTCAGAAAAGTGTCTCATTGCAGATGTTTGGTTGATGGTTGAATGCTTGTTGGCATTCTAGCATCTTCCTGATGTCAGTTGAAAATGTGACACAGGACATCACCATATAAAAATTATCTGAAATTAAAGCAAACAACACAAGAGTCTTACCTAAACTTCGGCCCCAACATAAGGCTGTTTGGCATCATATGTGACATGACTGCCACTACATGAAGCACATATACTGTGCAGACACACCTTCACTCATAAAGGTAATCATGAGTGTGACAAATCCAACACACACTGACTGGGATGCCACATAGCCCACGCTCTGACACACTGCAGCCCTTTTACCTGCAGGCTCAGCTCTTACCCCAAGCCTGGTCTCAAGTTACCTGTTTTCCTTCGTGTGAGTGTAAAGTGTATTCATATGCTCCTAAGAGGGCCGAGATTGGAAGGAGACTGTTTTCGCAGTGATAAAAATCACTTGGCACCCAGCGAGAAGCCGGCAAACGCAGCACAGGACGGCACAGAATAGAACAGCACATGGCAGTGCAGCGCAGCGGCGCTCTGGCACAGCTTCAGTGTACACAGGCAGGAGAGGAGGACAAGCCGCACAAGGGGCTGAAGCAATATCAGGGCTCTGCTACCTAACCGCCAGGTTAATAGGTTTCATACTTTATTTTCAGAGGGAAAAAGAGTAAACACTGGAAATAAATAGAAAAATATCTTTATGGAAAAGACCATTGCTGTCACTGCACCGGCTTCTCTTTACACTTTAACCCTTTAATACCACATCAGTGTTGCATATAATGAACTGGATCACACCAGTGCAGGGGTGGAAAGTAACTGATTTTATTTTAACTTAAATTACTGTCATTGAGAAGCTTTTTTAGTGTTCTTTATTTTTATTAGTGACATTTTGAAATCAGTAATTTTACTTTTACTTAAGTGTATTTTGGAGGAGGTATTGCACTTCATTATATTTTTTTAAAAAGCATCAATTACTGATTGAAAACACAAACTAAAAGACAAAAAGAGGAGGTTCTAGCTTTCTGTCAACATGAAACTGTCCAGTTGTTTGTCTCTGACACATCAGCTCTGGAGTGGCTAATCTGGAGAGCCGGGAGCATTCCCACTGGGCCAGGCTGGTTTTGGGCTCTCATGTAAGCTGTGCTTATGGGGGAAAAGCACAAGCAGGAGCACTCATTGTTTGAGCTGCATCTCCCCTCATATCTCTCCTTCTGCATCTCTGCTCTCTCTCTCTCTCTCTCCTCTTCCAGCATCTCCTGTCTCTGTTCAGTGCGCTTGGGCAAGGAGGGCAAGGAAAACACCCTAACATATTTCTGCATTTGCCATAATAATAATAATAATGAAGAGAGAAAGATAGATAATAACTGGAGCAAAGTTGGGGAAATAGCTAAAAAAAAAAAAAAAAAAAAAAAAACCAAAGAAGCTGTAAAAACATTTTAATGACAAGCTCACAGCTTGATGTAAATGCACCAGGTGGAGATGACACAGGTAAGCTAGCAGTGTCAGATTTGCAACATAAAACACGACATAAACCATGCAAACCAGTGTCCGGGTTTATGATTCAGTCAATGAATTGTATGGTGCTATAGCCTTTATAACAACTTGTGGATGTGTATACAATACAAACAGCTCAGCTGTTGGTAAATATAAGCTATTTTACAAGTATGAAACATTGCCTCTGCAGCAGCTGCAGCCCCTCAGCCAGTTTACTGCTGACCCTGAGAGTGAAGAAGAGCCAGCACCACTACCAAGCACAGGCCATGACAGAAGGCAGGTAGGATTCAGTCAGTTTCAATGTTAAGAAGAGTACAGCATAGACCTGTTCTAAAGGGAAAGTGCCCCCAAACCCCAAATGACTTAACCTTGCAAAGCAGATGGATGGATGGAAGTTTCTGTGTTTCTCATTGGTGAAACCATCTTGCAAAGCTCCCATCTGAACCATTTGGGCCTGTTTTGAAAGAGAGGACCATTCAGCGTTGAGGGGCAGTACTTTCGGGCGTGGTGGAGTCGTGACGTAAGCAAGCTTAGCGTATGCAGTTCTATAGGGAGTTTACTCCTCAGTAGCCGCTATTTCATGTTTTGTTGCTCTGATTGGCCCATAAAGATGTGACAGACTGAACGTTCATCCAGTCACTCTCTGAGTTTCTTTTCTAAGGCTCTGCCCTTTCCCAGACAAGGTCTATGGGAGGTTTTCAAGATGGATGTATGAAAACAAATCCATCTGGTGTGTCAAATGATTTGGAGATATGTAAATAAATAAACCTGACTAATACATAATTTTTAAAAAGTTTTGTTTTTTACTAAAAGGTAACGACAACAGACTTAACTGTAAATCCTGTCCTTTGAAAATATGTAATATCAGTATTTTACCTCGTCATACTATAGTAAGTGGTGATATTTCAGTTTTTATTTTAAATAAATTAACAAACATTTTTAAAATGTTGTTTTCACTTTTATAACGTGTAGATTAATATGATTTAAAGTGATTTTTTTTTTACTGTTGCATCAGGCTGAAACATGAAAAATGACCAAAAGGTGAAGGTTCTGAATCCTTTCTGAATGCGCTGTACACACACACAAACATACCAAATATATATACATATATATGAAGTGGGAGAGAGTTTTTGTTCTGTTTTTGCATCAGTAGACAAATGAGCCACTCTGATTGGCCCACAGTTGGGCAGCCAATCTGGCTTTTCTCATAAATTCAAGATGGCCAGGCAGTCACTGACTGTTTTGAGTTACTTTACTTTAAATATTGTCAACATTTTCATAGCCAAAGAAGGACATTTTATTGTGTTACCGGAATATGTCTTTTCTACCATGACAGATGCAACATGTTTATCATTGCCATGAAAATACCGTATATTACACCAAAGACTTCAAGCCTTGCTGTCCTTCATTCATGCTTTGTGTCGCTTGCTTGTGATTGACCTCAGTTATTCTCTGCTATTGAATGTGTGTTCTGTTGCCCACGCTCCCTCTGCACATCTTGACTAAGGTCCAATCAGATTGTTTTTCTCGGGGGTTAGGGAGCTGAGCAGCAGGGGATCAATCCCATGATACCTCCCTACACCCCTTTGTGTTTTAATTTTTGATTGAGGGCTGCTGGCAGCTGAATCCTTATAATGTGCATTCTAATAGGGAAAACATAATTTGTCAGGGAAGTTAAGCAAGACAAAGGCTTTTGTTTGAATTTTGGAAGTTAAAATTAAGAAAATTAAGCATTTCTTTAAAATATTTGTAAACTAGCCAATCAAAGACAAGGATTTATCTTATCCTGCCCATTTCCCTTTTCTTTTTTTCTTTTAAGACTAGTGAACCAGTCAGTCTGCAGCCCCTGGGGCCGGTACACCAAGGATAACGCCTTTGCCTGCCACCTGATGTTCACTGCACCCTGCCTGCCTGGGGGTTGGGACCCCTTTGGGGGGGCTTTGAGACACTGAGAGGGGTCATCAGATGCCTTAAAAGAATATGAATATCTAATAAACTACACAATTGCCAGTTTGCACCAATTTTGCCGTATTTTAACCCATTTTCATTACTTTTCTCCACCAATTTCAAACCAATTTTGTCTATTTTAAAAAACCTTTCCACCACTTTTTTTTGCCACTTCTAAAACAATTCTTGCCACTTTCTACTAATTGTTGCCTACATTGACCCATTATTTACCTCTATTAACCACTTTTTTATGCCCTTTTTTGCCAGTTTAATCAATTTCTGCAAATTTCTGCCTATTTTTCTGCCACAGTTCACCCATTGTTTTTGCCATTTTGAACCCCATTTTTCCTCCCATTTCACCACACTTTCCAGCCATTTATCCACTTAAACCCATTTTGCATACTTTTTAAACCCCTTTTACCCCTTTTTTTTATGGCAGTTTTTGATGCTTCTAACCCATTTTTTCAAATTTTGCTTTTTTTGCCACTTCTTACAAATGCCTGCTACCTTCAAATTCCCATTTCCTCACCTTCTCCACCAATTTTTGCCATTTTTATCCATTTTTAACCATTTTAATTCTGTTATAAGAAAAGGGATTTGCATTTTTAAGAAGGCTATTTGCCATGACAGAAAAGACTAAAAAAAGGAGTTGTTAATTTGATTAGAGTGGTTATGATTCAGGTTATAGTAGAATATGGATATCACAGCTTTCCATGGACCGTGGCTTTGCTGACCTCCATGGTCCCCTAGCTTGGCTGGGCCACAGAAAGTTCAACCCTTTATCCCCCCTTATGGGTAGCCTTGTCTGCACATGACTACTCTTGAATGTGCATGGCTGCACCTTCAGGTACAGTCGGGGTCCCGGTCTCTGGCACTTTTATTTTGGGGGGGTCACAGGCTGAAAAGTTTGAGGACCACTGGTCTAGAGGGAGTTGGAAAGTGTTGCTGCAGAGATGTCTGGGTTAACTTATTCAAACTGCCACCACTGCAACCCAGCCCTGGATGAGCAGAAGAAGATGGACGGATGGATAGATGAATACTTTTGCATTTCCATTAAGGATTATAAATGCAATCAATGTCATGTGTTTAAGGTGTTTTTTATTAGTTTAATCATGATTGCTATATTTTTTTTGTTAGCAGCCCATGTGACTAAAAAAATCCCTTGCATATATTTTATATTCAGCATAAAGAGGACAGTGGTTCTTTCACAATAGCTATAACTTGACCTCTTTTGGGGAAGGCGACTGTTTTTCTTACTTCAAAAAAGCCAGCTCTGTGTGCCCCACAAAAGGCATGTGTGCTGTGAAACTTTGCATGGCTCTATGTCGTCTTATGGGAAGTTGTCTAAGCTTCCTATAAGCCCATATTACCCAGACAGACGTCAGGAGGTTTTAACTTCTGTTTTTTCTGTGCATTAACACTATGTACAGAACCAAATGGGTTTATTAAAAAGTGCTAATTCCAAGCAAACATCAGTGATTGCCAAATAAAGGTCTTTGATATGAAACAGTGCTGATATAAGGTTGGTGGACTCTTGGGGATATGGCGGTATGGTATGTATGAGAGCGGAGCCACGATTACAGGAATAGGCATTCACTTAGAAAGCTGATAGCACATTTGGCGATGTTTGCAGAAGCATGTGGATGAACATGAAGCTGCATGACTAATATAAAGTGCTGCACAATGCCAAGCGCAGGCTTTAGGTGAGGGATTAGCCAACACTTTTGCCCTCTTTGCACACAGACCCAATGTGTCCTAATGGCAGCAGTAAATTAAATACTTAAGCTGGGCACACATAGGTCTCCATATCTTCACTCACAGCCACCTACATTGCAGCTCTACCTGCCAAACCACATGGCTGAAAGGGCCTATGAGATAGACAGAGTGCTTACTGTACATATGGCCCTCTGCTACTCCACCGCTCACTCACCACAGTGGGCTGCGACTCCAGGAGGGGGTCCCAGTGACAGGGGACTAGTGTTGCTTTTAGTCTTGGCGCTTTCACTGTTAGGGTTTGAGAGTTTTTCAATCACATCTAATTCTTCTCCTTTGTTGCCCCTGACTGTTTATGCTCCGTTCTTGCACAGAGCGTCTTCCTGTCTTTCCCCACAGTTGCAATATTTGAATTCTCAGATGGCCTTGCTGTATCAGTTCCTTCCTGAAACTCTAAGACGCTTCTCCTCCCCGACCCGTTCTCACTACCTGATGAGAAAGACGTCAGCTGACATTCCTGCATTCCTCGGTGTAAGATCCAGCTTTAATAACAACCCAAGAGACAGAAAGGTGATCTCTTTTGGGCCGTCTCTGTCTCCTACACCGCCGTCTTCTTCTCTTTCTGTCTGCGTTTTTGTTTTCTCTATTTGGTCTAATTCTATCCTCCTCAGGCAGCCTACACATTGGCATCATAGCAAAGCTAATCTGGCGTCGTGATTGTAGAGTGTTTACCTGGCATCTTCCGCGGTCAAGTCTGCCTACCCTCGTCACCCTTGAGTCAACATCCCCATTACTTGCTAACGTCGTCCGGTCTCCATCCAGTCCAGGCCAAGTTCCTCCCCTGGCTCCCCAGAGGCGTCTCTCTGGCCCCGGGTACAGCTGAGGAACAAGGCCGGGGTCAGCAGAGGTAAAGAGGAAGTAACTGGAGATTTTTAATTATGAGCCTCAGTGGTGCGATGAGCAACGCTGCTCATGGCTCCGAGTTCAAGAAGCTGAACAAACCGGAGCTTAGTTTGGTTCCTGGGTTTAACAGAGCAGGCTTTGGAGCGGCACTTGGCAATAGTATGATGTCGAAAATAATCAAATTTTTAAAATCGAATCACAAGAAAGTCAGCTTATGAAAAGATTATGCAATCTTCTATAAATGAGACTCAATGGGTTTTCCAAATTTGCCCCAAATAAAGTAACTTGTTAAAAAAAACATCTGGAACACAGAACTGATTGAGTCAGTGAAATGTAAAATTATCCCTCATTCAAAAGCTATGATATCAATACAGAGACAGCTGACAAAAATGTCTTCCTCTAATACAGGACCTCAGCTGGTTTACTACATAAACTATTTCTTATCAAGAATACAAAGCACCATTCTGGACAGTCTATGTTTAATCTTCATAATGCCTAGTGTCTAAAAAATTTTGGGAACACTTTATTTAACTGGGCCCTAAGTACCTAGTAGTTACCAAGTATTTATCTAGTAATTAACAACTAATTATCTAGTAATTAACAAGTAACTATCAAGTAATGACCAAGGAGTTATCCCGTAGTTAACAAGGAACTATTAGGAAATTACCTTGTAGTCATCACTTAAGTAGTAATCTAGTAATTAACAAGTAACTAGCGAGTATTTACCTAGTAGTTAACTACTAATTACAAGCAACAGTCTATTAATTAACGAGTAACTATCCAGTAATTACCAAGTAACTACTGAGTTATTACCAAGAAACTATCGAGTAATTACCTAGTTATCTAGTAATAACCAAGTAACTATTAGGTAATTACCTAGTAGTTATCAACAAAGAAATATCAAGTAATTAACAAGTAACTAGCGAGTATTTACCTAGTAGTTATCTAGTAAAAACCAAGTAACTTTTCGGTGATTAACTAGTAGTTATCTAGTTATAACTTAGTAAATATCTAGTAATTACCAAGTAACTATGGGGTTATTATGTTTTAGTTACCTAGTAATAACCAAGTAATTATCTAGTGGTTCTCAAGTAACTATCAAGTGATAACCTTGTAGATATCCACTAATTACTGAGTAACTATCGATTACCTTGTAGTTTTCTAGTAATTACCAAGCATATCTCGTAATTATCAACTATTGACTAACAAATACTTACAAATAGTTCTCTAGTAATTAATATCATCTAGTAATTACCAAGTAACTATCATGTAATTAGCTATTAGTCATCTAGTAATTACCAAGTCACTATCACGTAATTACCTATTAGTCATCTAGTAATTACCAAGTAACTATCACGTAATTAGCTATTAGTCATCTAGTAATTACGAAGTCACTATCACGTAATTACCTATTAGTCATCTAGTAATTACCAAGTAACTATCACGTAATTAGCTATTAGTCATCTAGTAATTATGAAGTCACTATCACGTAATTAGCTATTTGTCATCTAGTAATTACCAAGTAACTATCACGTAATTAGCTATTAGTCATCTAGTAATTACCAAGTCACTATCACGTAATTAGCTATTAGTCATCTAGTAATTACCAAGTAACTATCACGTAATTAGCTATTAGTCATCTAGTAATTACCAAGTCACTATCACGTAATTAGCTATTAGTCATCTAGTAATTTCGAAGTCACTATCACGTAATTAGCTATTAGTCATCTAGTAATTACCAAGTCACTATCACGTAATTAGCTATTAGTCATCTAGTAATTACGAAGTCACTATCACGTAATTACCTATTAGTCATCTAGTAATTACCAAGTAACTATCACGTAATTAGCTATTAGTCATCTAGTAATTACCAAGTCACTATCACGTAATTAGCTATTAGTCATCTAGTAATTACGAAGTCACTACCACGTAATTAGCTATTAGTCATCTAGTAATTACCAAGTAACAATCACATAATTAGCTATTAGTCATCTAGTAATTACCAAGTAACAATCACATAATTAGCTATTAGTCATCTAGTAATTACCAAGTAACAATCACATAATTAGCTATTAGTCATCTAGTAATTACCAAGTAACAATCACATAATTAGCTATTAGTGATCTAGTTATTACCAAGTAACTTTCACGTAATTGGCTATTAGTCATCTAGTAATTACCAAGTAATCAGCAAGTTTTACCAAGCAACTATCTAGTAACTACCTAGTAACTATCTAGTCATTACCTAGTAGTTATCTAGTAATTACCTAGTAATAATCTAGTTATTACCAAGTAACTATTGGATGATTACCTAGTAGTTATCTAGTTATTACAAGTAACTATCAAGTAATTTCCTAATAGTTGTATAGTAATTACCAAGTTATTATCTAGTAATTACTTGTAGTTGTACTTGTAGTAATCACCAAACACATATCTGGTTATTGCCAAGTAACTATCATGTTATCACCATGTAATCATCTAGTATTTACCAAGCAGATATCTGATAACTACCAAGTAACTATTGAGTAATTACCCATTAGTTATTTTGTGGCTATTCTCTAGTAATTAGGTGGATTTTTACAGAGTA
Source organism: Cheilinus undulatus (assembly GCF_018320785.1). Taxonomy (NCBI): domain Eukaryota; kingdom Metazoa; phylum Chordata; class Actinopteri; order Labriformes; family Labridae; genus Cheilinus; species Cheilinus undulatus. Next base: position 9,935,164 of record NC_054884.1, on the reverse strand, counting down.
AATACTTGGAAATAAGATGATCATTTCCCATATTGGTTGCCTGAAATTTTCCACCTACCTCCTTTGTTTTGAACGATGAGTCATTCACAATCCTTCATTCAGTATCTCTTTAATGTGATTGACACAAGGTTGTTCTTTTTTTTTTAATATCACACACACATTACTTAGGAATTATGGATTAAGGGCTTACCTTACTTTAGTATGCTGATATGCAGAAATAAACTCCAAGTTACACATCAATTATGAAGAAATGTGTCCAGAAAAAATAACCTCAGACTTTTTGAAGGGAGGCATTTAGAACTGCCTAAAATTACATGGGTGTTATGGGGAAGGACTCACTTAGATTTAGTAGGCTGATCTGCAGACTATACTAGGACAAAATAGGTGTATATTTAGGCTGATGGATTGGTCATATTTATTGATTTCAAATGTCTTAATGCCTTTTTTGATCTGCATACAGTTTCAACACGCTCTTTCAGAATTTTAGTGGTTAAAGAAACCTCTGCTTGTTAATTTAGATACCTTGTAAAGCATACAGACATTAGACAGTCAGAATAAACCATTTTAGTGAAAGCAATCTATAAATTGCCTGAGGAAACTGTTGCCTGCTGTATTCTGATTTTTAATCTTGGAAATGACAACTTTACTACAGTAAATGTAAAACTTCAATAGCATAAATTGTCTGCTTTCACCTCATAAAATTATAACCTTCTCTTGAATCTTAAGCTAATTAGATTTGCATCAAACTGGAAAACTTATGCCATACTTTTATCCTCAGTGTATGTTGGTTTCAAACATAAATATATATCCTTTCTTGTTCATTAATTCAGAGTAATTACAGTGAAATTTACTGACCTGAATGCAAATTCATGTGGAGTAATGCAGACTGTTCGAAATTCATCAGAACTCTTTATAAATGATAAAAGTCGCTGGCACTTTTTTTGTACTTCAAGTAGGTGAACTCTTCCTTTTACCAGTTCAAAGTGTCCTTTGATAAAAATGTTGAGCTGATAAAAGGATGACCTCTGGCTGCACCTCCTCGTCCCCACGTCCTGTTCCTCGTCGGGCTCTGTGAAGACTTCGCTGAGACATTTTGATGGCAGGAAATCAGACCGAGCAATTTCCCAGCACCACATGGAACACTTGCGTGGTAAGGTGGTGCAGGCAGGATGACGGTCATAGGGGGGAGAGTGGTACCGTAGTATTTCTGAAGAAAGAGCTCTGATCTGTACAGGAACAGAACTGGCGCTATCCAAACAGCAGGAAGTGAGCCAGCTCAGAGTTATAATTGAGGCTAAATAGATTGGACTGGGTTGTTGTGTTTGCAGAGTTATGGATATTTCCAGTCAGCATTGCAGTAAGACAGTAAGACTTATTCTGAATTTGTTAGATGATTTTATGAAATGCTGACTCAGAGATGTTTCGCAGCCGGTTTCAATGAATAAAAGATAAATTCTTATGTCAATGATGACTACATTTACCTCCTAATACCTCTTTAAAGCCCCACCATGAGCTCACAAACAATCTGATCAATTCAAATCAGCCTCACATGTCAATAGTTGGTTCATAAGGTAAAGCAGAGGTAACAATGGATTTGTGACTTCCCATCTGAGTCTGATTTGGACCAGGGCTGCACCTCCTGGAGACAATCACGCAGAGCTTTGCGAGATAAACTCTGCTCAGAGAAGCTTAGTTTGGACTTAAATGATCAGGAAGCTGGAAGAAGACTTTAACAATGTGGAAGCTCATAAGGTGATGAGTCCAGATGTGGTCAATCAGGAGTAGACACGATGCTACAGCTGCATCACAGCATGGAACCACTGTAGCATCAATGCAAGCTCACACACAGTGCAGAGAGGCGAGCTGATTCTGCTGCATACTTATTCAAACACACACTCACTAATGATGTCATGCATTCACATTGTTTAAGTAAGCGGCTGCTAGTACACCACATGTTTATCGGTTTAAATTAGAAAAATATGCCAGAAGAGTATGGATAAAGATGAGTGGTAAAGATAACGTTCCCTTTGGTTTATAACTCAACATACATGACTACATAAAATTTCAAAATTAGGGAATGTAAAGCAAAATTTACAATGCTACTTTGCATCTGCAAGTATGAGACACCTTAAAATGTGACAAAATGAATTTAGAATGCATTGTCCCTTTAAGGTGGTACCAGTCTCTGAACAATCTTAACAAAGGGAAACCAGCTCTTTTACTGCAAATTATTTGGTGCTTACCAAGAATTATAAACTTAGATTAAGAAGTGTTAGATAATTTATCTTTTTTTTAATGTCTTATTTTAAGTGTGTAACTTTAAAGTATAATCTTAAATCAAGCATGATCATATCTTTTTTGTCTCAATTAGTCAGGAAGTCCTCAAACAAAGTAAATGACTGTTAAAATAAGCGACATTAGTTCTCTCACCCACAGTCTCATCAAAATAGATCTTGTTTCAAGATTCAGTGACAAACTCAAGTTGCTTGATTTAAGAATCACACAAAAAGCATCAATAGAAAATGTGATTACTTGCTATTCCACATTTTTCTGTATTATTTGCTTAAATCACTCACCGGGCTGATCTTAGATCTAATTTTTACTTCACAGAGGCCTGACTTTCAAAAGATACTTTAAGTGGAAAATGTTGATGTGGAACTGAGAAATAACAGAGCATTTTCTTAATTTGTATTCTTCCTTTTTTCTTTTGGATTGTTTTGTCTTCCTTTGGCATTAGGAACATATTTTTGTATGATGATCGCCATTTGCTCTGCGGTGCAAAAGTTCTGTTAAAATGTCTTTGTTTGAGCCATAAAATGAGAATGAGAAGCAACGCTGACTCACTGTTGATTGTGCTGACAGTTTAATAAATGGTGACAATGATCATACTTGCCATCCTGGTTGTGGTTTCAGTAGAAATATTATGGACTGGTTTTAAGTTTTATGGTTTAATTTTAACATTGATTTAGAGTCGGGCTGCACTGTGTCGCAGGGGTTAGTGCAATTGAATTTCACTTAATTTGAGAAGATTCAGACTAGAATCTAGGTTTTTTTTCTTGAATCTAGACAGATAATTTTTGCAGTGTAGTGCTGTTGCCTCACAGCCAGAAGGTCCCTGGTTCAGGGCCTTTCTGTGTGGAGTTTGCATGGCTTCCCCGTGCATGTGTGGGTTCTCTCCGGGTACTCCAAGTTCTTCCCACCACCAAAAATATACTTGTTTGGTTGAAATATTAGAAATATATTTGCTTATATTGAGTATATTTCACTCATTTTAGGCTGTAGGAAGTTCAGTTTTAAACAATCTCAGCTTAAACCCAGCATTTTCTGCTTATTTTAAGTCTTCTGAAGGGTTCTGCCGACTTACTTATTTCTAGATTTAACAATCTTATTTCAAAATATCTTATCAAGTCAAATTATCTCACTGCACTGGCAGATAATTTCACTTGATTTGAAAAGATTCAGACTAGAATCAAGTTTTGTTTTGTTTTTTTTTTTTTTTAAATCTAGACTGATCACTTTTGCAGTGTTGGTACAGTCCACTGTCTAAAAACAGATTCATGAGGTTAAAGGGCCGAAGCAACTGCTTTTTCAGTTCTTTTGTGGTAGAAAGGAATGAAAATAATAGGCCCTTTAACTACCATTGTTTGGTACCATATACTGTAAAATACACAGTCTGGACTTGGGTTGTAAGGCCTGCAGCAAATTTTGACCACTCAGAATGCTCTCAGTACAGGGATACAGTACCTTTATACGGTATTCACCCCCATGGATGTTTTACCCTTTGATTCATCATCAGTCATGCTGAATATAATTTAGCTTTTCTGACAAAAAAATAAATAAATTCAAAACTCCATGTCCCCATTTTTCTCTGCAAAACTGCTCAAGTTTGTCGGGTTAATTGAGATCTGGACTTTGACGTTCACCTTGTTGTCTCTAAACCATTTCTGTGTAGCTTTCTCTGTGTGCTTCAGGTCATTGTCTCACTGGAAAATAAATATTCACTCAAGCTATAGTTTTATTGCTGACTGAATAAGATTGTCCTCCAGGATTTTCTGATATGTTGCCACATTTATTTTACCCTCTACCTTTACAAGTCTTCCACCAACGTGCTTTGCAGCAGAAGGAAAGATTCAGCCCAACAATTGGCAAGATTATCGTGTAGTGTGTTGTGCTACACACATGAATGTCTGCTTGACTTTCATGTGGAGTTTTTTGCGTATTTCAAGTGTTTTTTGCAAAGAATCTAAATGCTTATGTCAATGTGATATCTTAATTTTTTAAAATCTTTTTTTCATACATTTGCAAAAATGTTTAAAATTCTGTTTTCATTTTGTCATGATGGGGTACTGTGTGTAGATTAATGAGAACGAAATGAATTATTTCAACTGAGGCATCGGGCTGCAGCATAAAAAGTGTAAAAGGTGAAGGAGTAGTGAATACTTTCTGAATTTGGTGTATAAATACATCTAAGGGTGCAGTCACACCAGAGCTGTTTGGTCCACTTTAAACAACTCTGGTCCATTTCCCAAACAGTCTGGTTTGTTTGGAGTGGTGTGAAAGCTCATATGAACTCTGGTGCAGACAAAACAAGTGGACTCTGGCCCGCTTGAAAACAGGGGATCTCTGTTGGCTTCAAATTGAGCCCTGGTGCGTTTCAGTTGAGGTGTGAAAGCAAAGCGGACCTAACTCCTTGTTTCTCACTGGCGAATCTATCTTGCAAAGCTCCCATCTGAACTGTTAGGGCTCGGTTAGAAAGTGACAGGACCAATCAGTGACAAGGGGCAGTACATTCAGGCTGGCAGAGTCATGACATAAGCAGGCAGCAACAAGAGGCTGGTGTCATTATGGCGGAAGACATTAGCGTGGATGCTGCTAAAGCATTAGTTTTATCAAAACTTGATGGCATTTCTTTGTTAAAAGAAGAACAAAGAACAGCAGTGAATTGTTTTCTTTTCAAAAATGACAAAAGTCGTGTACTGACATGTCTACAGTCACCATAGTTCGGGGTTTATTCCTTGGTAGCTGCACACGTGCACCTCAGTAGCAGCAACGATGTCACATGTTTTGTTGCTCTGATTGGCTTGTAAAGATGTGACAGAGAGAACGTTCATCCAATCACCCTCCGAGTTTCTTTTTCAAAGGCTCTGCCCTTTCCCAAATGCTGCATATGGGAGGTTTTCCAGATGGATGCATGAAGCACATCCATCTGACATGTCAGGTTAAAGTGCACAAACTTGTGAACCAAAAGCATAAGGTGGCACAAGACGTAATGATTTACGGATTTTTATATGTGATTTAATACACTCAAATACATATCAGTACCTCGCTTGGTGTTCGTGTAGCCATAGCAACACGTCGTAGTTTCTCACTCACATGTTGGCTCGCCTTTTTCTTCGGTACCAATTCATTCGTCTCATTTTAAGGACAACATACTGGACAGCTCGCTGTTCAGTAACAGCTCATATCGCCTGAAAACAAAAAGCCGAAATCCCAAGTCAGCATAAATTTAATGTTTTTTTCATTGTTTATGAGGGAAAAAAAAGACAGACGGAAGAAAATGGATTTCCGGTTTCATCTTCTTCTACGTCTCCCTTTCTTCTTCATCGCTCTTTGTTTGGAACAACAACGCCACACTCCTATAGTTTGGTTTGTTTGACCAAGGGCAATGTGAATGTGAACGTTACGATTTCCACTCCAAAACAGAGCGAGTCCCCATCTAAAACACATCTAAACACTCTGCCCAAGGGCATAATGGGAAAATCCCTCCCCTTTGATTTCAAATGGCAGTCAGCAGAGCTTAGATCAGTTGATTTCTTGAATTAAGACTGCATGGACCAACACTGCCAACTAACTTTGCTGTGTCATCATTTTTAAATCATCTTTTGCACCATGCATTCTGTTGATTTCAAATACTTTTGTTTCTTTTTTTATGAAGCCAGCATGGCTGGAAAACTTTGCAGGTAAATTTATATGCACATGCTGCAAAAAATGGTCCTCTACCTGATCCTCCGTTGCCCTTAGAGATGACATAAATCAGTGCATGCTAAGCCTGAACTACTATCAGCCACATCTGTATGGAAAGGAGGATACGATGTTGGCTCAGAGACAGGTTGTAACTGTGACAAGAAAGAAAAGACCAAAAACAGTGGGAGGATATAATTTTAGATGTCTGCCCCCCCTTTACCGCTCCATCCCACCTCCAGCACAATTCAATAAGCTGTAAAAATGTGCTGCGTTATGGTTGGACATCCTCCGGCGCTCAGAGTGAGGTTTCGCTGTGTCAGAGCTTTTCCCTCAATCTCAGCTCGAATTGTGGGTGCTGCTCTCTGTCCAGGGAAGGAAGGAAAAGAGGGAGGGAGGGAGTTTTCCAGCGGCACGAGCCACCCGCTGACAACTGCCATTCTTTCCCTCAAAAACCACCCCTCACACACACGTCCTCCCTCGCAGAAACCCAAACAACTGCTCAGCATTAAGGTGTGGATCTGTCATTAGTTAGCTCAGCCTGGCTGGGTGAGACCATTGTTATTGTTAAAACTTGGGCTGTTTGCACAAGCCATATCTTTGGAGGGAAACGGTACTCCTCTGCGGCTTTTTCGACTCAGCCCAAGTGGATTGGGTTTCCTCCTGCTTTTCCAACCTCTCTTATAGTGTGGTATGATCAGCTAATGCACATATTTTAATCAGCAACTGCTCAGGTAGTTGGGAAATATGTAAAGGGGTATAAAATGATGGGGTCTGATTTTTACAGGATTCAGTCTGAGAGGTGTTGACTTGCTATAACTTTTGGATGGGATTGTCTTGGATGATTTTCAGGTCACATTTTGGCCTCGCTAATTTAATTTGAAAGCAAAAGATTAAGTAAAACTAAAATCTAGAACTCTGGGTGGAGGAGCTAAAACATTCAGAAGGAGTTGGTCAGTGATGGATGGTAGAAATCCTCCTAAGAGTTTCCTGCAGTATTCTCTAAGTGTTGTTTAAACAGCACTAGAAGCAGAATGACGTTGGGTCAACAGACACCGGCTGCCCAGACGCTCAGATCAGAAAGGAGCAGACACGCACCGACCTGAAGCAGCCATTAATCACTCTGGATGTTCTAAGAACGGCACATTACACCTAGCTGAGGGATATGGGTAGCAAAAGATGAAATGCTCCCGTCACATTCTTTACCAGGTTCCTCTAATCCTCTCCAGCTCTCTGTACTGCTATTCAGTAACCATTGTACCTGATTCAGTAGTAATTCAAAAGTCTAACATGTTAATTTCACAAAATTCATACTTTTTGGACTTCCACAAAAATGTAGGCTTCCACATCAAAATGGCCCAGAGCCTTGTGATCGGTTTAGTGCAGTGGTTCTTAACTGCTCATACCTCAGGACCCAAGAAGGGCATCTGGCTGCAGACCTCTATGATGGGACGTTTTTTGGGCTCACCTGTTGCAGACCTCTACGATGAGGCAACCTTGGCCATGAAGTGGGAAGTGACGTATTAACTCTCATTGGAGTTTTCCTCAGTTTGTGATGTTCTATATCCCTCCCTCTTACCCTAACCCTAACCTTTAGGGTCCAGGTGCCTAACTCTAACCATCTTTGGGGTTTCCATAGTTTGTGGTGTGTTAAATTAAAAGTTCTCCCTTTCAGTCATTTTTTACATTTTAATTCATAAAATTCTGCTGTTGTGAAAATAGCCACTTACTGTAACCCCTGACAGAGAGTGGGAAATATATTTCACTCAGTGCATCATTTTGGTTCTGGCTAGTTTAATGTATGTCACTTCCTGTCCCACGGTCAAGCCCCCCCCCCCCCCCCCACTGTAGAGACAACAAATGAGCCTTAAACGTCCATGCCTCTCTTTGTGCCTCTTACTTTCACTTTTAACCCATTTTAGCCATTTTGTTGCCACTTTAAATACACTTTCATGGTTGTTGTTGTTTTTTCCACTTCTAACCTTTATTTGCCACTTATTGACACTTTGAACCCATTTTTGCCAAGTTTTTGATGTTTTTTTCCTATTGCCACATAAAATTCATATTTGTTATTTTATACCACTTTTAACCAATTTTTCCACTCATTTACACTCTTAACCCATTTCGTCCACATTTATATCACAGTTATCCTATTTTAACCCCTTTTTGTCACTTTTTCTGCCATTTCACCATTGTTTTTTTTTTTGTTGTTGTTTGTTTTTTTGCCACTTTAAGCCTGTTTTTGTCACTAATTAACATTTTGAACCAATTTCTGCCACATTTCACTTTACTGGAATGGAAGGAACAAGAAAAAGCATGATTTGAAATTTGAACAAAAAGTTTTTTAAAGAATATTGGGATTGCAAAGTAGCTGCAACAGGTTGAAATTCATGTTATTTGAACTTGAATGATAAAAATAATTATTTTTTATATCTATCTTACTGTATTCTGGTAATATTCGTTGCTGTACATTAACCCTCACTGTCCTCATCCTGATCCACATCACTTTTCACTTTCCTCATCCTCATTCTCATTGTGATCAATCTCACTGTCCTTGTCCTTGTTTTAATTTCAGTAATAACAGATTTATACCAAAATGCACAATACCATAATGTAATGGTATCATTGTGCACTCCATAACAGTACAGTGTTTGCAGTATTCCATGATGGTGCAGTGTTGCCTCAAAACAACATTTTAATCTTAACAATTTTCCATTATTTATTCATCAAAAATGCAACATTTAACTACTTGAAATTAAACTTTACCCACCAATAATTATGTACACATTTTTTCCAGCCTCAGAAATATCTGGAAAATATATTTTCTTGCAGTTCTTTTGCAGCACAATGGCCAAGCTGTTTTGTGTGAGAATGTCAGCACAGAAAGTGTTCAAGATGACATCCAGAGCATCATATGACAAGTCAAAACACTTTTATGGGTTACTTAAGGTCCTGTCATTTTTTAAAAGTATTCAATCATACTTGGGAATGTATTGTGTGAGTGCACAAGGCCAAAAAGTGGTATGTTGCCTACAGGCAACACTGCACCATAGAGGGTTAAACACACTTTCACTATTGTTTTTTTTTTTTAACCACATTTAACTTTTTTTTTTTTAACTTTTTGACACAGTTAAGCCATTTTCAAAACGTTTTGTGACTTTTTTCCTGTTGCCACTTAAAATCCACATTTGCCATGTTTATACCACTTTTTACTACTTTTAGCCGTTTCTTTATACTGCTTTTAATCCACTTTCACCATTTTTAACCACTTTTAAACTTTTCATGCCACTTATTTACACTTTTGCCCATTTTGTCCACTTCGTTGCCACTTGCACTTTCACCCTTTTTTAAACCACTTTAAACCTTTTTTTTGCCATGTATTTACACTTTGAACCCATTTTTGCCACATTGTTTACTTTTTTCATATTGCCACTTAAAATCCATATCTACCATGCAAATACCAATTTGACCAATTTTAGCCACTTTTAACCCATTCTCACTATTTTTTAACCACTTTTAACCCATTTTTTGCCACCGTCATGCCTCTTCAAACCTCTTTTGCCACATTTTCTGCCACATTTATCCCACAATCCACAATTAACCAATTATTTTCCACAAAAACAGTCACAGTTCCTTCTTCTTCATTTTCTGACATTACTGTCCAAATAGTTTAGGTAATGCACCCACACACATTGTTAACATTACCTTAAATGTTAATTCTTCTCAGGAGGTTTGATGGTCTTGTGTTTCAGATACATGGGCCAGACGTGGCCATTCAACAGGCCGGGTGGATCTGGCACCGTGTAGTTCCTGGAGACGTTTACATTTTGAAGAAGGCTATACTGTGCTACAGCATTGATAAATAAGATCATCTTTTGTTGCTCTGATAAGAATGATAATTATTAAAGTTAAAAAAGAAAGCTCTCTTCTTTATCCCCTATTATGGACAGCACAAACACAGAAAGAGAAGCTTATTAGGCTGCTGACTGAATTTGACTTCAACATCAACATTGAAGGAAATAATCTTAGAAATGTGAGTACCTATTTCAGAGCACAAGGGGATTTTTCTGTTCTAAATGTTGCTGTAATTCAATCTTTATCCTCTGTCCGACAGAACAAACAGGTAGAGCAGGAAATGCTGTCTCTCCTGACGGATGCTGTCTCTTCAATAATAGTTCACTTGTTTCATTTTTAAATCAGAGCAAAACAAGCAGATATTATCATGATATGTTATCCACAGAGGCAAACATGTCCCCTTCAAGGACAATCTGGTTCAGAAACTTTGATCCAATCATGAAGAAGTGAAGTCAAAAAATGCAAAGCAGGCCTAATGGGAGTTTAGCAGTTTACTCTCAATGTTTGTGCAGATTTTTAACGCTGTAGCTTCAAGTCAAGATGAGAACTTTCCCAAGACCCCACCCTGCCTGGCCTCTGCTCTCACCGGCTTCTGGTCATTGACTTGTCACCTAAAAGGCTGCTTAGTTGACTCATTTTCCTCCTCCTATCTGTGTCAAACAAACCTCAAACTTTTATGATAAAAGCAGTGAATTTAAGGAGCTAAGTTTGAGAAAGTGACAGAAATTAAATCAAGAGAGTCAGCCAGATTGATCAAGAAGAGTTGGTTTGTAAAAAGAGTTTCTGGAGTGGCATGTGGAGGAGGAGGAATGTTAGCGGGTGTGTTCTACCATATGTTGATCTCAGGCATGGGGTTTTGCATTTTTTATACATTTATGACAAGATGTCATGTGGGAGTGGAGGTCTCATGATGTTATAACTTTTTTGTGTTTTTACAAACAAGTTGGAGCTCTGAATATATTCAAGGTAACTACTAAACAGCTTCTTTTCTTTTCTGGAGTACATGCAGAGTTCTCCCACTTCTATTATTCCTATAGTTGACTTGTTTCTGCTTCCTGTCTGTCCTTCCACTTCAGTGTCTCGTCCCTCCCAGCTCCTGTCCTGTGCAAACATCTATCAGCCACATTTACTCAGTCTCTAACAACTCCATGTTTTCCACTCCTCTTCCACAGTGAGTCAATGCATTCACGCCTCTGTAGCTTTATAAGCAAACACGTTTGTGTTTTGGTCGCCTTGTGTAACGGCACGCAGCATACACACGACCGCAGAGACGTCCCACGAGCTATTAACACAGAGCCAAACTGCTCCCTCCTATTTGTGTTCAAAGTGGGTATTTTAAATAAGCATGTCTCGAGTAAATAAACCGGCCACGGAACGAAGGAGTCGGTGATGTTAGGCTTTAGTGTTAGGAAACCACAGGCATAATTGCTCAGGGAGAGAAAGACGTACTGAGCGTTTTAAAGTTTGAGCATTTTTACTTAAAGAAAACAAACAGCATTTCAGTATTTAGAGACAGCTACAAAAAGTGAAAAAGATTAGTAAACGAGAAAGAAAAAGACCGTGGCGGTCTGCATGTGCAGCTAAGCGAGAAGCAGCCTGGTGAAATTAGCTCGACCTGACATCTGTGAGCTATTAAAAGCGACTTCAGGTAGCACATGTTGTCCACATTAGCCTGGACAGAGATTTACATTTCCACATATTCACAAAGCATAATAAACAATCAATGGGGGCGTGTGCAGGCAGGTTACCATCAGTGACCATGGCAAAGTACTTCAGATTACTCTGATTGGAGACTTGGACTGTGTTTGGATGGAGAGGGAGAACAAAAGGAGAGTGTGCATTTGTGCAGCTATGTGCAACATATTCCTTATGGATCCAGCAGAAATGGTGGATTTTTTATCCACAAAATTTGCAAAAATTATGGGAAAAGTGTTGGTTGGTGCAAATAATTCTTATAAACTAAATGGAGAACTTTGCACTTTGATTGCAAAAGCTCATGTATAAAAAGTTTTCACCCCCTTGAAATTTTTGCTGTTTTATCAATTTTATAGAGACATCATGGTCAAGAAAATTTGGCTATTCTGACAAAAAAAAATACAGAAAACTCTTTAATATCAAAGTAAAAATAGATTACTACAAAGTAATGTCAATTACATAAAATTAATGTAAAATAAGTGGCTGCATAAATATTCACCCCCTTCAAGTCAGAATTAAGGAGTTGCACATTTGGCTGCAATCACAGCACTGAGTCACTTTGCAAAATGCCTCAAGCTCTGTCAGGTTGAAGCCCTGTTCAAGTCCAGCTACAAACTCTCTACTGGATTGAGTTCTGAGCTTTGACGTGGCCACTCCAGAACATTCCCTTGTTGCCTTTAAAGCATTTCTATGTAGCTTTTGCCGTATGCTTCAGGTCATTGTCTTGCTTGAGAATAAACTTCTCCAAAGCTTTAGATCTCTTGCAGACTCAATAAGATCACCCTCCAGGATTTCTCTGTATTTTGTCGCATTTATTTTACCCTCTACCTTTACGAGCCTTCTAGGGCTGGCTGCCAAGAAGCATCCCCACAGCATGATGCTGCCACCACCGTGCTTCACAGTGTGTTTTTGGTGATGTGCAGTGATGTGCACAATTTTGGAGTTTTCTTCAACAGTGGCTTTCTCTTTGCCACTCTCCCATAAAGCTCTGACTGCTGAAGAACCCCAGCTACAGCTGTATGTAAAGCCTCTCTCATCTCAGCTGCTGAAGCTTGTAACTCCTTCAGAGCAGTCATACGAGTCTTAGTGGCCTCTCTCACTAGTCTCCTTCTTGCACGATCACTCAGTCTGTGAGGACGGCCTGATTTACACACGATGTGCCATATTCCTTCCATTTCTTGATGGTTTTATTGAACTCTGGGGGATGAGCAGAGTTTTTTTTTTTTTGTGTGTGTGTCCATCCCCTGACTTGTACTTTCCAATAACCTTTTCTCTGAGTTGCCTGGAGTGTTCTTTTGTCTTCATGGTGTAATGGTGGCCAGGAATACTCATTGTGAGACATGAATTGGCTAGACCGCTGTTGAATTAGGTCAGTCAATTTTTCACTCTTTTTTTCTGAATTTTCCATGTAAAAAAACAACAAAACAAATTATATGACCATGATTGATTTATATAATCAATTAAAGGGTAAAACATCCAAGTGTGTGTAGTGGTATAACTGGTAGTACTAGACTTGTTGAAGACATGTGGTAGAAGTTAGATCTCCAGATCTTTAGAATTCCAAATAGGAAAAAAGTGAATAATTAAGATGTGGGGGAAAAAACAAATAATAACAAATCAGTGAGGAAACTGTGTGAGCAAACTTAAGAAAAACTATCTCCATCTACCAGGTTACTGCTCCACAGTACATGGAGAAAAGAGATGAGTGGTGCAAATCAGAAGCTGATGTTTGACAGCAGTTGTTACACTGACTCAGTCTGCTGGAACTCTCTCCTCCTCCTGTTCCCTCTGAGGCAGGCAGTAGGTTCATAGACTGCTGTCTCCCCCTATTGACCCTATCATGTACTAAAAGTTTAGACTCAGTATTCAGAAACTTTAAGAAAGGCAAAAATATTTAAAAGTAGAGAAGGATTGTGTGCAGATTTTAAAGATTGATTTAAATCTTAATTCTAAGAGATTTATTAGACCCTATCTGTTTGGAAATCATTGTTTTGAGTTGCTTTGCCTTAACTATTAAAACTGTTACAGATACATGGATTATAATTGCAAATGCCTGTTTAAAAGAAGTTTGAAAATTGGTTCAAAATAGATTTGTCCTTTTCAGCTTCATAAACGTCTGTTGGAAAATCCAGTCAAATTAAACGGCATACATTCAGGCTGTTGGCCAGCGTGTGTATGTTTGAGTGAAAGTGTATATGTGTTTTGAGAGCTGGTTAGGAGAGGTGGAAAAATGGGATCAAATGCCTTTACTTTGGCGTCACACACGGTCGCCCAATCGGGTTCGGGCTTTCCTGTGCAGCATGGTAGCGCTGATATAAAGCCTGCATGCACACAGTTTGCAGTTCAAAGCACTCAGGCGCTCTTGGGATTGTACTTGGAGACTCACACGGAGCACTTTACCGTTTCATCACACAGGGTTGAAAGCAAACTCCCTCCAGCTGGCTTATTTTTGGTCCTTTCAAGAGCGGATCCGCTTGCAGTTAACATCCAAGGACTTGGGTTCGTGCGCAAAGACACTGCTCTCCAAATCGGTTTTACGCACCGCAGCAAAAAGGCAATCAGCTCTTATTTTGTCAACTTTTGAAGTACTTTAAAACTCATCGTGGCAAAGTGAAGTCCAAAAAGGCTTTCACTCTCGCGAGAAAGCATTAATAACCCCCTTTTTTCACGCGTAATTTGGCCCCAAACAGTTTTTCGTATGAATCTCCTCGACCCATACCTGAAGATGACGGAGGAACAAGACAAGTGTCTCTCTGATGCCCCGAGCCCGAGTATGTCCGAAGACTCTGCGGGCTCCCCGTGCCCATCTGGCTCGGGCTCGGACACTGAGAACACCCGGCCATCGGAGAACGGGCTGCTGAGAGGAGACGGAGAATTAAAGAAAGACGAGGAAGATAAGTTTCCCGCTTGCATTCGTGAGGCTGTGTCCCAGGTGCTCAAAGGTTACGACTGGACCCTCGTGCCTATGCCAGTGCGCGTAAACGGATCCTCCAAGAACAAGCCTCACGTGAAGAGACCGATGAATGCTTTCATGGTGTGGGCTCAAGCTGCGCGCAGGAAACTGGCGGATCAGTATCCACACCTGCATAATGCGGAGCTCAGCAAAACCCTGGGCAAACTCTGGCGGTAAGCATGAATGTAAAGCTTTTACGCACGGACTAAGAGTTTATTAAATATCAGCTAATTTATACCGTTCTATCACATTATTCCTCTCTAAATGCTCCCACTTTTTCCTTTGCATTTTGCACAAGCTGCATGATACTTTGACTCAGTGTTTTATCTCTAATTGGAATAATTTCCAAAGTTCAGGGCGTAATGTTTATCCACCTTTTACGCACAGACTTCTCAATGAAGGAGAGAAGCGGCCGTTTGTAGAGGAGGCTGAGAGGCTCCGGGTGCAGCATAAAAAGGATCACCCTGACTATAAATATCAACCCCGACGGAGGAAGGCTGTGAAGAACGGGCAGAGCGAGTCTGAGGACGGCAGTGAGCAGACGCACATTTCCCCTAATGCCATCTTCAAAGCTCTCCAGCAGGCAGACTCTCCAGCCTCCAGCATGGGAGAGGTGCACTCTCCTGGTGAGCATTCAGGTGAGCTAAAGAAAGAAAAACATCATTTCAAAGTGCTAGTGAAGTCCCCTTTTTCTCATGATCACCTTAATAAACTTAAAGTTTTCCTAATCATTTCTTATGTCAAAAGGAAATTTAAGAAATCAAAATGATTTATTTTCCTTTATTTTCTGATCATCCAGGTTCCCAGGGGCCTCCAACGCCTCCCACCACCCCGAAGACTGATGTCAGCTCAGGCAAGATGGACCTTAAGCGTGAAGGAGGCCTCCGCTCTCTGCCTGACGGCCCTGGCGGGCGCCAGCTCAATATCGATTTCCGTGATGTGGACATTGGGGAGCTGAGCAGCGATGTCATATCCCACATCGAAACCTTTGATGTCAACGAGTTCGACCAGTACCTGCCACCTAACGGGCACCCTGGCTCTGCAGCTGGCCCCGGCAGCACCACCCCTGTCAGCTACACTGGCAGCTACAGCATCAGCAGTGGCGCCCCAGTGAGCCCGCAGGCGGGAGGCGTGGCAGCCTGGATGGCTAAAAGCCAAAACCAACAGGGACAGCAGCAGCACACCCTGACCACCCTGGGGAGCAGCAGCGGCTCAGAGACGGCTCAGGCCCAGCACAGGACCCAGATCAAGACGGAACAGCTGAGCCCGAGTCACTACAGCGAGCAGCAGGGCTCCCCGCAGCACGTCGCCTTCAGCCCCTTCAACCTGCAGCACTACAGCCCCCCTTCCTCCTACCCGGCCATCTCCAGGGCGCAGCAGTACGACTACGCCGACCACCAGGGGGGGAGCACCGCCGCGGCATCCTATTACAGCCACGCGGGGGCGGGGCAGGGCTCTGGGCTCTACTCGACTTTCAGCTACTTGAGCAGCCCCAGCCAGAGGCCCATGTACACACCCATAGCCGACAACACAGGGGTGCCCTCCATCCCCCAGAACAGCCCGCAGCACTGGGAGCAGGCTCCAGTATACACCCAGCTCACAAGACCCTGAGGTGCCAGGCGGACTGAGAGACAACAAACACAATAACATGTACAGCTGCACACATTTAACACACACATGCAGACATTTACTCCAGGGAGAGCTCTGCTCCCTGAATCAGACACTTGAATTGGAAGAAAAGGAGAGCTGGACTTGTAATTGGCTCACACCGTGCCTTGCTATTGTATCTTGATAGAAACTATATATATTTTTAGAGAGATGAAGAACCTTAGGAAAATCCTCTGTGAGGACTTATTGATTGTTGATATTTCAGTAGGAACTGTGTATGTTTCTTTTTTCTATGTTTTTTTCCTTATACGCTGGCAGTAACCCATGGGTTGAATGGGCTTGGGTAATTATTTCTACCAACATGCATTCCACAAAAAAAGCTTTATACTCTCCACAGCTCAGACACTAACCACTCATGGTTGGGCAGTATCTGGTTCTCTGTTAGATCCCACTTTCTTGCTTCTTCTTTTTGTGCTATTCAGCAAGTATGGTTTGTATTTAAGCTGTTTATTTGTTTTCACAACTAATGTGTCATGACCATAGAAAAGCTATTAGGCAATACAGAGAAAGAGGGAGCGACTGTGTTTCATAATGCTGGGCTTTCTTAACGGGGGGAGACTGCAGCCCTTTTCACCATCCGTGCCTTGGATTTTTACATTTTCTCAACTTTCTGAATGTGTGTGAGATTGCGTGTGTGTGTGCCACAGCTGAGATTACACTTACCGTCCAGCAGCGCTCGTTTGACAGCTCCAGGAAGTCACCTTTGACCCCTGGGTGTCCCCCCTGCAGTCTCCTGCCACGCTGGTGTTCGACGTTTTCCCTTCACGTCTTCTTTCTGGTCAACCCCAATTAAAAATTTTATTTATTTATTAGCTTTAATTTTATTTCAAAGTAATTATTTTGCATTCTATTCTAATAACTAATGAATTGTTTTCTTTGCGATGTAGGCAGCATATTATTTCCCCTCTTTCCAAATTTTGTTTTCATTCCAGGGGGTATTTAGAACAAATGGTACATGCTGTAACCGCCTTTTTTGTTGGTTTTTTTTATTTATCATATGTAAATGTCTATTTTAAGTACATATTTGCTTTTTTCTGAGGAGTGGAAGGAACTATAACAAAATGTGTACGGATTATTTGTGATTATAATTTGAGTTGAACTTATAACTATGGCTGAAGGAACTGGAAATGTGTTCTTTTTCTGTTTGTGACCGTCCACTTTTACTGCTTTACAAATTCCATTCCTGTCTCTCACAATATGACAAAACTGAAGTTCCAATACTCCTTTTTCCTTCATTGACCTTGCCATGTATTTGTACTGTCTTTGAAAGAATCTTTTGTATATGTATTTGCAATAAAAAACAAAACTACCATCAAATATCAGATCGTTTTTAATTATTTATCACATAAATAGCATGAAGCTGAGCTGACACTTCAACAGAACATTCTCAGGAGCAACTGAAAGGGTTAAAAGAGCAGCGCCAAGAAATGGCACTAGTGTTTGTTTACCCAGAAGCCTTGTTTTTTCTCCTCCCTCTCTTCATGTCAGCTGGTAGCAGCAGGGGGTGAGGCTCTGGGGGACACTCCGAAGGGGGGTAGAGGGGTGTGGGTGGGGGGCTGATATTGCAAGTGTTGTACAACTTCTGAAAGTAAGCAGAATTTATTTTTATGTAAGTTTGGAAAGACAGAATGTGGCGAGAGAGGAAAAGAATACAAGCAGGTTCATGTTTAAAAAGTGCTCTGAAAGTGTCACTGTCCACACATCATAATTAAAGTCCAAACAATCACCTTGTTGCAGTAATTTTTTCCTTTAGATGGGCCAATAAATGACAGACTTGTAACTGAGGGGATCATGCTAAAACCCTTTGGTGTTTTACCTTTTTTATTGATTTTATAAATCAACCATGGTCAATATAATTTGGCTTTTATGAAACAGAAACTTACAAGAAAAACTCTGTAATGTCAAAGTGAGAATTGATTTCAACAAAGTCAAATCAATTAAATAAAAATATGCAATGTAATATTTGACTGCATAAATATTCAACCCCTCTAAAGTGACTGACCTAGTTTAATAGAGGCCCAGCCAATTGGTGCTAGTAGTCTCCCAGTTGGAACACTGGGATCACCTGAGTGCAGTGAACGAATCTCAAGTGATTGTACTATAAAGGCGCCTGTATCTGGAAGTCCAGCCACTGGTTAATTAGTATGCATGGCTACCATTACACCATGACGACAAAGGAACACTTCCAGCAATTTAGAGAAAAAAAAGTTATGGTAAAGTTTAAGTCGGGGATGGATGAAAAAAAAATTCCAAAGCACTTATCATCCTTTCAGTCCAGTTAAATTCATCATCAAAAATGGTAGGAATATAGCATGTGTTAATAGGCCTAGATCAGGCCGTCCTCACAAACTGAGTGCACTGCAATAAGGAGACTGGTGACAGAGGCCACCTGTGAAGGAGTTACAAGCTTCAGCAGGTGAGATGGGAGAGACTCTGCATACAACTGTTGCCTGAGTTTTTCAACAGTCGAAGCCTTAGGGGAAAGTTGCAAAGAGAAAGCCACAAGAAAGCTCAGATTAAATCCAGACAAGCGATCACAAAAAGGCATGTGGGAGATACGAAACACTGCAGATCACCACAAACACACCATCCCCACTGTGAAGCATGGTGGTGGCAGCATCATGCTGTGGGGATGCTTCAAGGCAGGCAGCACTGGAAGGGTAAAATAAATGCGGCAAAATATAGGACATTCCTGGAGGACGGTCTTATTCAGTCTGCATATGAACCATGCCTTGGGAGAAGATTTATTTTCCAGCAAGAAAATAACCTGAAGCATACAGAGAAATGTCCTAAAATGGTTTAAAGACAGCAAGATGAATATTCTGGAGTGGCCGAGTCAAAGCCCAGACTTTTTGGCTGGACTTAAAAAGGGATTTTCATGCCTGATCCCTGTCCAAACTGACAGAGCTTGAGCAATTTTTTGAGGAAGAATATGATACTTTGATTTTCTGATTCACGTTGTTGATTCTGTATTACTTTCTGATTTTTGTGTAACATGTGTTTTCTTATTGAGTTCATGGATTTTCAAATTAAGGTTTCAACTCTGAGTTGCTTTAAACTACATTTAATTTCAAATGCAGTCTTATACCTCACTGGCCAATGCTATAGGATTTCTGATTGAGTATATAAACAAATATAAATTTATTTTAGTTATCAAATAAGAGGAAAGGGTAACAAAATACACTAGTTGCTGTTTTAAGATTGTAAAGACTGAAGCAATGTAGTCATTTTGGCCTGAACAAACAGACCTGACTTCACCTGCTCTTGGCAAAAACAGCAGCAAGTTTTACACCTTGGACATTACGTAGCACAAACAATAATGCCACTTAAAAAGGGAGGTAAAAGCAAGAAAATCTGTCCTTATTATGTACAACTTATCCATTCTGAAACTTTTCAATTGTACATGTCCTTTCAAGTGGGGCATTTGTAATGCACTAAAACCATCAAGTTAAATGACACACATACTTATTTTAGTATTTTATAGTAGTTTTATGAAATTAAAGATATCCAGTAACATGGACACAAGCAGCAAACAGCAGACCCATTCCCCCTGTGCCTCCAGCTCTGGCATCTAACAAAGGTCAAAGAGGGGAAACAGTGAGTGATGTCACACTGCCATGGGAGCAAACACCATTTTCCTATGATGTGGATTACGTGTTAGGCGACACGGTATTTTCAACTCGTTGGAGGCAGCTTTCAAACAGGAGACGGGGACAGAAATGCAGCCAAGACTCACGTTGCACTGCTTGACTGCTGATGAAGCATGGCCTTGCAGCTGCATGAGGAGTTATTCTGAATCACAAAGCTTTTGGTTGTCACAGTTGTCGAATAATGAAAGCGTAAGTTATCTCATTTATACGGTAAGTTTAAATGTGTCAAATGGACGACACAATTTGTTGATGGATCTGCTTACAGGCTGCTGATGCACCAATAAAAACACTGTAAAAGCAATAAGATACAGCTCACTGAAAGTGAGGACACAGATAAAGGGCATCTGTGTCTGGGAACACAGTGTACCGGTGAGAAATGTGAAAGCGCTCATATGACAGGATTGTATCCAAGTTGTGGATTTATTGTGAAACAGGAAAAAATATTAAGAGTAAGAAACAACATGACTTGTGGTGATAAATATGTGTTACTTATTATTATGCCAAGGAGACACAATGTGTAAAATTATATGCTCTAGTTTAGCTGCATAACAATAATAGTCAAAGAAAGGACCAAAAACATTCATTCACCCCCCTAAATGTTTTACCTTTTATTGATTTTATAAATCAAACATGTTCAATATAATTTTATGAGAAATGGGGAAAACTTGAGTGCAGTGAATATGCCTCAAAGGATTGTAGTATAAAGACACCTGTGTTTGAAGTTCTAGTCACTGGTTCATCAGTATTCATGGCTACCATTACACCACAATGACAAAAGAACACTCAAAGCAACTCGAGAAAATGCTATTGATAGCATAAGTCAGAGGATGGATGCAAAGACTTAAAAGGCACTGAACATCCCAGTTCAGTTAAGTCAGTCATCAAAAAATGGAAGGAATATGGCATATGTGTAAATCTGCCCACCCTTAAACTGTGTGACTGTGCAAGAAGGAGACGAGTGAGGGAGTCAAGACACCTATGACTACTCTAAAGGAGGTACACACTTCAGCAGAAGCTTGTGAAAGTTGCAAAGAGAAAGACACCGTTGAAGAAAACTCACATTAAATCTCAACTAAAGTTCACCAAAAGGCATGTGGGAGACTCCATGGTCAATTAAAAAATAATTATTAGGTCTGATGAGACCAATATGGTGCTTTCTGGAGAACACCAAACAGTGCACATCACCACAAACACACCATCCCCACAGTGAAGCATGGTGGTGGCAGTATCATGCTGTGGGGATGTTTCTTAGCAGCAACAAGGTGAATATGTTTTATACACACTGTATATAACTGTCTCTCTCTCTTTTTAAGAGCTACTCAATTTGGACTGCTCCCAGTCAAGCCCATTTCAGTATCATTATAGTTGTCAAGGTTTACATCAGAATTATTATGCATTGCTGTTCTTGGTAATACCACATACATTATCATTATTACTGGCATGATTGCAATACAGGTACAACAAAAAAACATTAAAATATCATGAAAGAAACCGTGATGATTTACTTCCGAAAGTTAAACTTTCATATATTCTGGATTCATCTCATACAAAGTGAAATATTTCAAGACTTCAAGACACTTTCTGTTTTAGTCTTGATGTTTACAGCTTACACCTAATTGAAATTTTAAATAAACACTTCTGCAAAATACCCTCCTTTTTTGCATAAGTTACTGCATCAAAGCAATGTGGCATGGAGGCGATCAGTCTGTGGTACTGCTGCAGTCTGAAGCCCATTGCTGTGATAGCAGCCTTTAGCTCGTCTGTATTGTTGAGTCTGGTGTCTCTCATCTTCCTTTTGACATTTCCCCAGGGATTCTCTACAGCTGGGGTCTTCAACCACATTTGTAAAAGGGCTAACTTTTTCCTAAACAGGCACTTTAGGGCCCGAACTATTAATAATAACAAATAAATAAACTATCACAAGTAAACTACTTTTTTAAAATGGTCTAATTAACATATTTTTGTATACAGATGTTTTATTTTCTTTTAAATTTAAGCAATTTTTAGGCTCCAAAAGTAAGATCAGTCCCTATATCACAGCCAGCCACAAGGGGGCGATTAAGATATTTCAGCTAAATATACCCATGGCTGTCATGTTATCCATGCTGCTTAGTAATAAATGAAAGACGCAAGCGGGAAAATTGCACTCTCAATACATTTGCTGCATAAAGCAGCAGTTTTTTTTTTTTTTGTTTTTTTTAATCAAGAATGAACTGATAAATACATGTTAAACATATTTTATATTTGCTAATAATGGCTTACATTGGATATCTGTTTTTTGAGTCATTTTAATAGCTGTAGGGAGTTTATTAAAGTAAAATACCATAACATTTTTCCTCTAGAACTTTTCCTCTGCACATATTTTGAATTCAATCATATGTTAGGGGCCGGATGGGAAGATATGGGGGGCCTAATGTGGCCTCCAGGTTGCCAGTTGATCACTGCTCCACAGGGCTCAGGTCAGACCAGTTGGCTGGCCAATCCAACACAGTAATACCAAGGTCACTAAACCAGTTTCTGGTAGTCAGGTGTCAGGTCCTGCTGGGAAAATAAATCAGTATCTCCATAAAGCTTCTCAGCAGATGGAAGCATGAAGTGCTCTAAAATCTCCTGGTAGAAGGCTGACAGTAGCTGCGTTTCCATTACACTTGGAAATGCGCAAAATCAAAATAGCGCAATAAAAAACTGGTAATGGAAACACCTGAATTTCAAAAAAACCCTAAAATATAGCTAAAAAGTTTTTACGCTTTCATGAGGAGGTTTTTCAGGTGTTTCGATATAGAAATATATCACAAAAGTGCAATGGAAACACTTTTCTTCATTTACAAGTCACGGGACGTGACGTACGGTGTCATGTGATTGGTCATCTGAGACAACATGGCGCGGTACACGTAGACAGAAGAGACGAGACTTTTCTTAGCATCGTACTTCTACCCTGATGCGTGGCTTTTGCCATACATACGGACTTCACCTCTGAACTATCATCCGTTGCCTTCGTCTTTTGTTCAAAATTATCAAGGCAACCGCCGTAGATGTAACCAAAACCATACCAACACGCAACAGGTTTTGAGTGTCAAGCTTCCCTGCAGTGGATTCACACGAGATGAGATTTTACGAGAACTGCAAGGCCTATGCCCAAAACTCCCTTCAATGGAAACACATTCAAAGCGCGATTGTACTTAATCGAAATTTAAGGAATATTGCTTTTATTTTGCCAAAAACTGTAATGGAAACCTAGCTACTGTTGACTCCCCAAGCCATCACTGACTGTGGAAACTGAAAACACTGGACTTCATCACCTTGGATTCTGTGCCTGATCTTCCTCCAGACTCTGAGACATGGATTTCCAACTGAAATTCAAATTTTACTTTCATCTGAAAACAGGACTTTGGACCACTGAGCAATAGTCCAGTTCTTTTTCTCCTTAGGCCAGGTGAGATGCTGACAATGTTCCCTGTGGTTCAGGAGTGACTCAGTACTAAAAACCCGACACTTGTTGTCCATTTCCTGGACCTGTTGGTGCGGTGGCTCTTGATCCACTGACTCCACTCTCAGTCCACTACTTGTGAAGCTCCCTTAAGTTCTTGAATCTGCTGTTTGACAATCCTCTGAATCTTTTTTTCTAATATGTTTGATAAGTCTTCTCCCCTTGGTAATTTTGGGTTGTTTTTCAGTCCAACTTGTATAGAAATGAATTTTAAACATGAAAGGGAGAGACAGACAGCACAATATCAAAAGGTGAAGAGAAGGGCGTCTGCGGTCAGGATCAAGTAACACATCATCCCATCTGTAAAACCAATCAGTCTCTGCGGCGCTCACATGACAGAGAGAAATTGTGGAAATAAGCAAAAGACAGATGTCATGTTTAATATCAATGTTTTCCAAAGCCAAAGGCACATC
This sequence comes from Cheilinus undulatus, assembly GCF_018320785.1. NCBI lineage: Eukaryota > Metazoa > Chordata > Actinopteri > Labriformes > Labridae > Cheilinus > Cheilinus undulatus. The sequence goes on along the minus strand of NC_054884.1, from coordinate 9,911,482 downwards.
AGATCTGCACAAGAATTCCCTCTGCCAAATAAACTGTGATAAAAGTGAGTTCTTTATAATAAAAAGTTAGACACACAGGCAAAAGGTCACATTTTACTGAGTCATGTTCTGGTTGGCTGATTGAATGGTCTATTAAAATAAGATCTGAAAAGTTCTGCACAGGCTCACAGGTGTTTGCACTTATTCTGATGGCTAATTAGAGCCATGCTGAAGTTTAAGTCATGAGGTCAGAAGACTAAATGAACCAGTGAGAATGCTAGGTGTAACCGCTACAAGTCCAACAGAGTAACCAGAGAGTTCAAGATTTTAATCAAGCCTGGTCTTTGCACGCCCACACAGCACAGAGGCAGAGCATGCACAAAATGTTTGGACTCATTATGGATTTTTAATGGACAATAAACCAAATTACAAAAAATGATCAGAAATTTATTAGACAATTTTCAAAGTCAAAAGAAGCTAAAAGAAAAGTTTTTTTTTTTACCACGAAAGTGTGAAAAGGCTGATCAATTAGAAATCTCAGACAGAAATCTTTAAACAAGTGAGCCACATGTAACCTTGCAAAGCAGATGGATACACCCATTTCCGTGTTTCTCACTGGCGAATCCATCTTGCAAAGCTCCCGTCTGAACCGTTTGGACCCCGTGAGAAAGTGACAGCACCAATCAGCGACAAGGGGCAGTACTTTTGGGCGCAGCGGAGTCGTAACATAAGCAAACAGAGACAAGAGGCCGGTGCCGTTATGGAGGAAGACATAAGCGTGGATACTGCTAAAGCGCCAGTTTTATCAGAACTTGATGACATTTCTTTGTTAAAAGAAGAACAAAGAACAGCAGTGAGTTTTTTTCTTTTTTTAAACAACAAAAGACGTGTACTGATGTCTACAGTTGCCATGGTTCACGTTATGCAGTTCTGTATGAAGTTTATTCCTCGGTAGGTGCGCACGTGCACCTGGGTAGCGGCACCAACTACACATGTTTCGTTGCTCTGATTGGCCCGTAAAGATGTGACAGACAGAACATTCATCCAATCACCCTCCAAGTTTTTTTTCAAAGGCTCTGCCCTTTCCCAAACGCTGTATATCAAAGGTTTTCCAGATGGATGTGTTACACACATCCATCTGGAAAACTTGGGGGGGAGGGGTCGGGGGGGGGGTTGTTTTAACCTTTTATTGATTTTGTAAATCAATGATGGTCAAAAGAAATTGGCTTTTTACCAAAGAAAATTATTTTTAAAATTCTCCAGTGTCAAAGTGAGAACAGATTTCTACAAAGTCATGTCAATTAATACAAAAATACATGATTTTAAAATAAATGCATAAATATTCTTTGCAAAACTGCTCAAGCTCTGTCAGGTTGCATGGGGATAAGGCGTGAACAGTCCATTTTAAGTCCAGCTACAAATTCTCAATTGGACCGAGGTCTGGCCACTCTAGAATATTCATCTTGTCGTCTTTAAATCATTTCTGTGTAGCTTTCACCGTATGCTTTGGGTCAATGTCTTGCTGTAAATTAAATTTTCTCCCAAGCTGTACTTCTCATTTAGGATTTTCCTACATTTTGCTGCATTCATTTTACCCTCTGCCTTAACAAGCCTTCCTGGGGGTGGCTGCTGAAAAGCATCCCCACAGCATGATGCTGCCACTACTGTGCTCTATAGTGTGTTTGTGGGGACGTGCAGTTTGGCGTCTGGCGTCTTTCATCTCATCAGACAAAATTATTTTCTTACTCTTTACCATGGAGTCTCCCACATGCCTTTGGCGATCTCCAGGCTTGATTTAATATGAGTTTTCTTCAGCAGTGGCTTTCTCTTTGCCACTCCCCCATCTCTGCTTTGACTGGTGAAAAACCTGGGAACAGTTGTTGTATGCAGAGTCTCTCCCATCTCAGTCACTGAAGCTTGTAACTCCTGCATGGTCACTCAGTTTGTGAAGACTGCCTGATCTGGGCAGATTTACACATGTGCCCTATTCCTTTCATTTCTTGATGATGGATTTAACTGAACTCTGGGGGAGGTTCAGTCCCTTGTAAGTTATTTTGTATCCATAACCTGACTAATGCTTTCAATAGCTTTTTCTCTGAGTTGCTTGGAGTGTTTCTTGTCTTCATAGTGTAATGGTAGCCATGAATACTGATTATCCAGTGATAAAGGCACAGGTGCCTTTATACTACAAACAGTTGAGACATATTCACTGCACTCAGGTGATCCCAGTTTCACTAACGCTAGCACCAATTGGCTGGACCTCTGCTGAATTAGGTCACTTTACAGGGGTAAATATGTATGCAGTTACTTATTTTACCTCACATATTTTTACTTAGTTGACATCATTTTGTAGAAATGTGTTTTCACTTTTACATTAAAGAAGCTATTTGTTTTATTATGAATCTTTTTTTTTTTTTTTTTCAGAAAAGCCTAATGATATTGACCCTGATTGATTTATTAAACCAATAAAAGGTTAAAACACCCAAGTGGGTGAATATTTTAGGCACTGTGTATTTACTAAAAACTCAAAATATTAAAACTCTGTCTTTTAGACAGACAATATCAGTCTGTCTTCAATTTATCAAATCAGTGCTGCCGATGACCTGAAGCCTCAGGTTAGACAAATAAGCACTTAATCTTATTATTAGACAAAATGAAAGCAGTAACATGATGTATGAGTCAATAACCAGATGTGTTTTGAGCAGCAGCTGCACAACAGCAGGGACCTTGGTTTCTCCAGAACAGGCCTGCAGTCAAGGCATCGGAATGCGATTAAATCTCAGAGGAGCTCATCTAGCTGATTAGAAAGACAGAATCTACCTGTCAGTCTGCTGTTTACAATGTTTCTGCTTTGTATACAGCACACACAAACTATGATTTAGGTAGGAATGGTGGGGGCACCTAGTGGCTTATATCACTGCCAATCATTTTTGTCCAATAATCTTCAAGTATTTAACTTTAATATAATTTTACTGCTCCCCTTTGAGAGTCAGAGCCTTCCCTAACCAGAATCTATTTACAATTCCAGATTCCTTCCATGGAATACCCACAATAGCCAATCAATGCAAGCAGAGCAGGAAGGGTTACGTACAACTCAGAAACATGGCAACGTTAAAGACAAAAACCTGATTACAAAACCTGAATGAAGTCTATTAAACCGGAAAAAAAGCTTGTCCTCCATGAAAACATTCTAGCGCAGCAAATGTAGCTTAAATAGCTCCCTTAGCGGCGGAAACTACATAGATAACAGAGATGTGTAGTTACCAGAGTTTTGTAGCTAAACCTGAGCTCACAAAGCTACACAGATACACATCTATATTATACCTTTTTTTATTTATTTAACCTTTATTTAACCAGATAAAAACACATTGAGATCAAGATCTCTTTCACAAGGGTGACCTGGCCAAGAGGTCAGCAGCACATGTCATAAGAACAGTTACAAAGCAGTGACAGTATCTATGTAGCTAAGTTAGTTTTAGTTACATTTGTTAAAGCTCGCATCACTAACTAAACAGTGGAAAATGAAGAAAATGTAACTACATAGCTTACATGACTAAAGCTAAGCTTGCAAAGCAGCCACAAATCACATTATTGCTGAAGCTAACTTAGCTATTGAAAACAGATAAACACAGCTGATATAGCCATTGTAGCTATAGCAATTATTTAGCTAACATAGCTTAAGCTAAGCTCAAAAGCAGCTTTCTATGCATGCTATGTAGCTTAATTAGCTTTAGCTACAATTGTTAAAGTTCACATTGCTAAAACTAAGTAATAGATAACGCAGCAAATTTAACTACATAGTTTACATAGCTTACATGGCTAAAGCTAAGCTTAAAGCAGCCATGAATCACATTATCTCTGCAGGTTAATAAGCTTCAGTTACATTTGTAAAAGCTCACTTTGCTGAAGCTAACTCAGCTATTGAAAACAGATATACATAGATAATATAGCCAATGTAGCTATAGTAGTCATGTAGCTACCATAGCTTAAGCTAAGCTCACAAAGCAGCTACATATGCACGCTATCTATGTAGCTTAGTTTGCTTTAGCTACAATTTTTACAGCTCATATTGCTAAAGCTCCCTTAGCTACACTGGCTTGTAGTAATAGTAATAATGTAGCTAGGGTAGCTTAAGCTAGAGCAAGCAAAACTGTTTGTGTAGCTACTTTTAAAACATGTCTCTACATGACTGAATCCTGATTTAGACCACTGACTTTTGTCTCTATTTAATTTATGAAATGTTGCTTAGTCTGTAATATTTGCAGTGTGGTTATTTTATGCATGTAACTGCCAACCTTTGTTAATGAACAAAGCTGAATAAAAAAATCTAAAACTGGAAATATTTTGTTCAGCATCTCCTTTCTGAGATACGCTGTGTCTTAGATGTATGGTCTTTGAGTGTGGCGGTCAGAGATGAACAGTCTGCAGCCAGGCCCCGCTCATGCCTAGTGGAATATTGAAAAGAAGACTACCTTATTTCCTGAGCAAAACAGGACGCTTTCCAAGACAGACAGCTGACAATGCAATTTTCCATTTATATATCTTCATCAGAAAAGATAACAGATAACATGGATTTCAAAGAATGTACAGAACGTCTTTTAAATGTTCATAATTTAAAGCACATAATCATAAACATTCCTAAACATTTGGCTCCAGACTGGACGGCAGCTTTAGCCTTTAACCGTGTTTCCCTTCGTCACAATACATAGTTCCAATTTCTAACACTGAAAGCTCTTAATCAACAATGTTTGTCCCATTACAGCAATTTCCAAGACACTGATCATAAGTGACAATGCAGGTCAGCTGGATCCGAACCAGAACTAATCACAGAGGCATGTCAGTGTGACGTCAGAGGCCCTGAGTGACAGCGCTAAGTGTAGACTGTCGTGTTGATTACCATCTGATATCGCTGCAGAAGGGTAGTTTGGTTTTAGGTTTGATACGGGTGACAATTAAGGACCCCGCTATTGTTAGGAGTAGCGTGCGGTTTGAAAGAACCAGCATGACAGATTTGGTATGATCGGGGTAAGGAGGTTGGGACTGTGGGAGAAATGTTTATCTCATCCATCTCTGAGGTCACCATTCATGAGACATGGTGTGGTGTGTGTAGATGGACTTTATACCAAAAAAATTAAAAATCACTTTTGGAGACAAAGCATTATCCAAACTTTACTGTGATACGAGCGTTTTTCACAAAGCCCCAGGGAGTTAGTCAAAGTGTTGCTTAACTCTCTGGAGTCACCATTGTTATTGGTGTCACTGTTCCATCCTCACAGAAGTTCCAAAACACTCATATTTAATCTGTTGTTTCAAGATCTATGCTACCCTATAATTAATAGGCAAGCATCACAGGCTCTGGTGAATGGTTGGTTTCCAAAGTTTAACACATGCAATGCTAGCAACTTTCAGGCAAACAGGCTGCTGCTGGAATCTTCCATTTAGTTCTCATTTAAACAAGTTCATCCCAGTGAGATCAGAGATTGCTTTTTCAAGGGAGACTGGATTAAAAATGGCAGCAATTCATAGTTTCAAAAATCAAAACACTAAAACTTGGACAGTTACAATGAACATAAGTATAATAATAAAAACCATCTGAAACAGATGCAAAAAGCAAGTCTAGATACAGGATTTTCGGGGTTTTAAAAATACGGAAGGTCGTCAAGTTTTGCAGTTTAAATTCAGTCTGCAAGTTAATCCAAGTAAAAGGTCTCAATTTTTTCATTATCATAATTGTTTATTATTATTAATATTATTATTGTTGTTGTTGTTATTATAGTTATTATTATTATTATCAACACCACATTTATTATCACTTTGGTTAATATCACTGTTATTGTAACCATTATTTTCATTGTTGCAAATGCACAAAGGGTTCCAACTGTGTGCTCACAAGGTGTACCTAATAAAGTGGTCGGTGAGTGCATTAGTTCATTCCGAAATGCAATTTGTGAATACTGCCCTCTAGAGGTGACACTGAGGAGAACGGGGTTAGTTCGCTTTTCTTGTTGATGTATGGATGGACGTTTGAATCATCAGAAAAATATTACTGAAAGTGATTCAGGAGGATTGAGCCTGAGTATTTTATTTTGTATATGCATGTACAGATTTGTTGAATATTTAGGTTGTATATAGTTACTAAATTAAGTTGTGAAATTAGAGGTGCTGTCAGCTGTCTGGGGCTTGAATGGGTTGCTAGTCTAACCAACTGCTTTTGAGTTCTATGTCGTTTCTGCAGGCTACATCGAGGGCAGAAACTACACATGATCACAAATGTTTCAAATGCTGAGCAGAGTATAATATATCTTACATGGGTCGCTACATAATGTAGCCTCTTTAGAAGGACAGATTTGTGAAACGTACCATGAGATATGGAAGTAAAGCCAGTGAAACAGATAGTTTGTTTTGCTTGCAATCATAGTGCAGTTTATGAATGCAAAGTAGACACTTAAATGAAGGTGGCCAGCAGTGTTAGTATAGGAAGTTTTCTGAGTAAAGCAACAAAAACAAACAATTAATATTCTAACCAATTCCTCTCTGAGAATCTGCCCCTTCCTGAACTCATGGGTGGTCTTTTCAAATGCTAAATACTGGTCTAAGACTGGAGGGTTAGAGACCAAGAGCCTGTAACAGAGATGTAGAGAGGAGAGAAAAAACAACAGATGGAAAGACAAAGAGAGTAGGAATATGCTCACCAACACTCTGGAAAAAGGTGGTCCAGCAGAGCGTGCAGGTATGAGGATATAAATGAGTGAAAATGCCTGTGGCAGAGATAACTGATCTAATTGATGCGGCTTTGATTTTTATTATGTGTCAGTATATGCCTATGCCTGTGTGTGTTGTGTGCATTAGAAAACCAAAAAAAGTGACCACAGAAAGCTGTGCGTTAGTGAAGGTACTGTAGTTGGTTGTTGTGTTTTTAATTCTTACTCACAGGCAACATTCCCTCTTGAAACAATAACTTTAATTGCTTGTCTGATGCCATCCAGCAACATGGGAAAAATGAAAAACACAGCATGAGCCTGAGCCTTAAAATTCACTCGTTATTAAAAACAATGGAGAGCTGCATTGTTTTTAACATGTTTAGCTAAAGGGCTACTCTTGTAATTTAACAGCTTGTTTATGGTGCCCCAGGGCTGTTTGTACTGCATGTTTTTACATACTGTAAGCAAAATCTGTGCCAGTGCATAACTACACTGATAGTTGTGAGCATGGAGAAATATACCACACACTCCCACTTGCAAACACATCAATCTCCAATGTGTGTCTATAACTGAGTGACCCTGTCACTCAGACCGAAGGCTGTCCACAGATTTGCCTGGGTCCCTGACGATCCCAGAGAATTGGCCCTCCCTGGTTGTGATTTATTGATTTTATCAGTGTATGTGTGCTGGATCAGTAGCATTGGTGCTGGTTTTGTTGCACTTTGTGCTCTTTCTCAGCCTGTTTTTGGCACTTTAGACGAATGTTTGCCATTACCTGCCTATTATTACCTCTGTGAACCCATTTTTGCCACTGTCTAATACCATTTCACCAACTGCTATACACAGTTTTGCACATTTTTTAATCCTATTTCACCACTTTCTCTGCCCATTTGTATCATTTTAAATCCATTTTGTCTCCTGTAACCCCTTTTCACCATTTTGTCTGCCTGTTTTTGCCAATTTTAATACATTTTTGGTTACTCTCAGGCTACTGTTACCTCTTTTAACCCATTTCTGCCACTATTTATCCAGTTTCACAACTTCTTATGTATTTTTTTTAAGTTTTAACCACAATTAGCTATTTTTTGCCCTTTGGTTGGCACTTTAAATTATTTTTGTCACTTTCTACCTATTTTTTGTCTCTTTTGACCAACTTTAACAATTCTTTATACTTTGGACCTTTTTTTTTGCCAAATTTTGCCACTCTGAACCAATTTTTGCCATTTTCACATGATTTTATTCCTCTGTTAATCCATCAGTGCTGCTTATTAATGAAATTACACCACCTTTACGGCCCTTTTTTTGATTAGTTTTTAATCCTATTACATCATTTTCTCTGCCTATATTTGCCTAATATAACCAATTTTTGCCGCTAATTAATAAAATTACACTTCATTTTCTGACCGTTTTTGCCTCCTTAAAGACATTTTGCCCCTTCCAGCAATTCTTTTCCTCTGTTGACAAATTTTTCTTTCCTTTGACCCAATTTTGCTACTTTTAATCAAATTTACCATCTTTTCTGCCTGTTTTTAACTCATTTCGCCACTTTCCTCTGTTGATCCATTTTACTACTTTTAACAAATTTTGCCATTTTCCAGCAATTTCTTTGCCTTTGTTAACCTATCCCTGCCACTGTTAACCCAGTTTTGCCACTCTAAATCCATCTTTTTCTTTTTCTAGCTTTTTTTTGGCCTCTGTTAATACATTTTTTTGCCTCTTTTGACTCATTTTAGCCATGTGTTAATCCTGTTTCACCACACTTTCTACCAATGTTGTGTTGTTAAACCCATTGTTACCACTTCAAATTTCACCAGCGTTTCTGTCCATTTTTACCACTTCAAATTCATTTTTGTCTTTTTTGTACTTTTTTTTCTGTTAACCCATTTTTGCCTCATTTGAACCATTTCTGCCAATTTTTGATAAAATATCACTACCTTTGTTCCCATTTTTGCCCCTTTAAACTCATTTCCACTTTCCATTTATTTCCTTTCTCTGTTAACCCATTTTATCACTTTAAACAAATTCACACCACTTTCCAGAAAATTGTTGCCTCTGCTAATCCATTCCACCTCATTCTGTCACTTTTCTTCCTTTTTTGCCTCTGTTGACTCATTTTTCACCCCATTTCTGCCACTTGTTTTTCACATTCCAACACCTTTTCTGCTTATTTTTTGCCACTTTATAATCACATTTCTCCACATTGTCTGCCTGTTTTTGCCATTTTGTCTTTTTTTTTTTTTTTTTTTGCTATTTTTTTACTCTGTCAACCATTTAACCCATTTTTGCCACTTCGTAATCAAATTTCACCACCTTTCCTGCCCACTTATATCACATTATCCATTCCCCCCTTCACCTATTTTTTCTCTCTGTTAACCCATTTTTGCCTAATTTGCACCATTTTTTTCCCTTTTTTGATACCACTTCTAATCAGTCTTTATTCAATTGAAAGAAAAGGGTTTTACAATTTGAGGAAGGTTGTTCATGGCTATAGCCTTCTTGCTATATGTACTATGGCAGTGGTTTCCAACTAAAATACTGTACGTATGAGAAAATGAAGATCCATTTAAAATTTTTAATTGATAAATCTCTAGGGAAATACGTTAGGTCTAGATGTTTTTCATTACCAAAAGGTCTTTGTTCCACATTTGCAAATCCAGTTTGGATCAACTCAGAGCAGATAAGACCTTGTGCCCCCCCCCATCCTACCCAAGGTTGGAAACCATTGTACTAAGGAAAAATTTAAAACAAATTTCAAGAGATCACTGGGAATAGTTATTTTTTCATTGAAAGGTAAAATCTTAAACCTTAAATGTTGAATGAAATATTAAAATGCAGCAGTGTTGGAAGTCATTTTAGTATTTTAGTATTAGTCTCTATATAAACCCTCTCTGTCTTTTAAGCTCATTGTGGTTTTCTAAATTATTTAGATCTTTTATCATCCATCTGTCTCTCTGAATTTTGTTCCTCCTTATCTTTTTTCTGCTGTTCAGTTTTTTACTCCCACTAATATTGCCTTTTCCAGTTAGAACTTCTCAAAACACCCACTCCCCTCACACACCCACTGACCCAGTGTGTGACCCATCCTCCTTGTCAAAGAACACACACACACACACACACACAGCGCCACCACATGAAATGGATACTGCACTATAATAGATAAGCGGAGCTTTGGATGGTGACACCTCATATCCATCACCGGGGCTTATCTGCCGGCTGAGCTGGGAGGTTCAACACAACACAGCCAGATGTAGAGGCGAGAAAGAGATCAGTCTGCCTCTGCTGCTCTGCAAACCACCCAGTGCAATGCACCATATGAGGTGGGGGACGTGAAGAAGGCGTGGGAGAGAGAGGGAGAGTTCTCCAGCTGTTCTGTAGCAATAAATAAACGCATTTAGGAGGGGGTGAAAATGCTGCAAAAGAAGTATGCTGGCTGACTTAATTAAGAGAAATGTGTCTCTTTAAGCATCTGGATGCTTTGAAGAAAGTTTGGAGGGTTACATTTCCACTTTGACTTGATAACTGGCTCTCAGGTTGTTTAACAGATACACAGCAGAAAGAGAGTATGTCATATTCATTGCTCAGATTCTGTCATGCATTTAGGGTGTATGAAGAATGTCTGCTGTGCGGGCAGATAACCCCTAACAGTATCTGGCAGCTTTCAGTGTTAAATCGTGTCACACGAGCATCAACCCTCACAGCTTTATCACCACAGCATTAGCAATGGAACTTATCAGTAATGACAGGCATGATTTAGAGCACAGATCACCCTGCAGCACACGCTTTCACAGCCATTAGACACATGCAGAGAAACTTCTAAATCTGGGGATCCGGCCAGATCATCTGCAGAAAACATTTCTGGATGCAGATAATATAAATGAGACTTTTCAGAGCAGATAAAGATAATTATTTGTGAATGATTTTGTAGATAGTTGTCCTCACTTGGCTTTATTTGTGGAGAAAGTATGTGAACATTAATCGGTTTAAATCTAAAATTTATTGTGCGGTCTCCACCTTTTTTCCATAAATAATTTGATTATCTCACCCTGTTAAGTTGAGTCTGCTCATCAAATGGCTGTGATTTGGCTTTCTAAGAGATGATACTGGGTAACAGACTGTATGAGTATTATTTCACTTTGCATTCAAGGCCATTTAACTTCCAAAGTGGCTATTCTGGCTCTGATAAAAATGACAAAAAATATAAAAGGGGTTACTCCTACACCATGTGCGTAGTCTTAGAATAAATATCTATTTACATATTCAACATAAAAATATGAATCTGCTCCCAAGGATTCAGATTTTAGCATGCTAAATGCTCTGGTTATTTAAAGTTAAAAGTCTGAGCTGTGCTGACCAAACATGTATCAGCAGGAATTCAGTGTACTGATGATGTACAGTGCCTAAAAAAAAGTATCCAACCTTTTATAGATCTAATGAACCAATCATGGTCAATAAAATTTGGCTTTCTGAAAAAACCCTCTGTAATGTCAAAGTGAAAACAGTATTCTACAAAGTGATGTCAATGAAATAAAAAAAATGCAAGTGACTGACTTATTCAACAGAGGTCCAGCAAACTGGTGCTAGAAGTCTCTCAGTTAATGGGAATGTGCCCCAAGTGATTGCAGTATAAAGACACCTGTGTCTGGAAGGTCCATTCACTTGTTACTCAGTATTATTGGCTACCATTACACCATGAAGACAAAAGGACACTCAAAGCAATTCAGAGAAAAGGTTATTGTAACGTGTAAGTCAGGGGATTGATACAAAAAAAAGAAAAAATTCCAAGTCACTGAACATCCCCTGGAGTTCAGCTACTGTAAATCTATCATCGACGCATGGAAGGAATACGGCGCATTTGTAAATCTAGATCAGGCTGTTCTTACAAACTGAGTGAGCATGCAAGTGGGAGACTAGTGAGAGAGACCACTAAGACACCTATGACTAGTCTGGAGTTACAAGCTTCACCAGTCAAAGCTTTATTGGAGAGTGGCAAAGAGAAAGCCACTGTTGAAGAAAACTCGTGTTAAATCTCAACTAAAATTCATTAAAAGGCATGTGGGAGACTCCATGGTCAAGTGGGAGAAAGTTCTTCCATCTGATGAAACCAAAAAGGTGCTTATTGGCCATCGGACAAGATGTTCGGTAGATACCAAACACGTCAAATCACCACAAACACACCATCCCCACTGTGAAGCACAGTGGTGGCAGCATCATGATGTGGGGATGCTTCTAAGCAGCCTTCCCTGGAAGGCACATAAAGGTAGAGGATTAAATTAATGCGGAAAAAAAATTTGAAAGCTCCAGCACTGACAGTCATAGATGTTCCACTGTGTTTTATTATGTACGTTTAAAAAGTATCTTGGTTAGATTGAACAGTGGTTTTTGATTTAGCAAAGCAGTTGTTTCGGCATTATTAAGATTTTTTTACCAACAATGTCACCTCAGGATTTGCACCCCAGAAAATGCAAATCAAAACTTTGAATACCATTTAAAGTACAAATGGAGGACAGATGACTGTGATTCTAACTGCACATAGAACAGGACAAGTACATTGTGTATTTTGTAAGGCTAGCTCAAAGATTCTGGATATACAGTAAAACCTTTCGTAACTTTCCATCATCTTAATTGATAGGCTGTCTAGAGGAAAAGGAAAGTTCCTGCAGACCGGCTCACGTGTCTCATTCAAACTAATTGGACATTGCATTGGAGAGAATCTGGCTCGGAGAAAACAAGGAGGTTGAATTGCAGAGCAGCCAGGGAATGCATCAGAGCAGACACAACAACCCTAAGAGAAAGTCAAAGAAGAGGAGGAGTGGGATGGAATAGATGGATAAAAAATAATAAGAGCAAGATGTTAAGGATTTGCCAAAGAAGTAGTCTCTGTTTTAAAGGTTTATGCTGAGGCTACTTGAGCTCTGAAATCTAAGTCACGGAGTGGAAGAGGTGGTAAAAACCCACACACATGCACACACTCAAATGTTGAAACAATTCACAGGTTTCTGTCTAAGTGGATGCTTCAGACATGCCTGATTGAAAGACCATTCTGCTGCAGTCCATCATCATGTTGCATCATCTCAAAGCTTGGTAATGTGAGTCTTTTCTATGAAATAATAGTTATAGCAGCTCAGCTTGGGGAGTTATGTTTGAAAAACAAAAGAAAAAATGACCTGGGATGGATGTTTATCATTGTATTTCAGCCAATGTAATTTGGTAGTTACTATAGCAAAGTAAAACTAAACTGATGTGTATTTAACATCCAACTCTGGCAAAAGACAACATAGTGTAAAGTGGTGTTTCTCTACCTTTTATCTGTCAAGGCACACTTGAAAATCAAAAGAAAATCTAGAGTCTTCCCACTTTAAAAAGTGAGCCATCTTCATCCCCATGACTGCAGATGGATTCATGTTGTAATAGAATTAACAAGAGAAATCTCCAAGGCTCTCTTAAAACAATCAGGTTATTTTACTGTCAAGGAATGAGAGGGGTCTGGCTGCAGACTGTAAGTCTCTGATGGCCACTCTTAAGATCGTACTGAGACACAGTACAGTTAAGAAACGGGAGTGCTGTAATTGGCCACTATAATGTCTTTCCAGTTTTATTTATTTATTTTTTTTTTATCATTCAGCTTTATTCATATGCGAAGTCTTTCAGTTTCATTCATCAAATAACCACATTTAAAACATTACAGCTTTAGCAACTTTAAAAAACAAAAGAAAGAAACATATCTATGCTAGCTAAATAATAAATGTTATATATGAGTGAATGTAACTTAGTTAGCTTTAGTAATGTGTAACTTAAGCTAATGTAGCTATGTAGCTAACATATTTATGTAGCTTGCATAGCTACTTTTTGCACTTAGATTAAGCTACATAAGCTACCTAGATCCCTTATCTATGATTAAGTTAGCTTTAGCAACATGGGATTTAGCAAATGAAGCTAAGTATCTATGTGTGTTATCTATGTAGATACACTAGGTATCTTTATAGATAATATGGGTATGTAGCTTACGTAGCTGCTTTGTGATCTTACCTCTAGCTATGTTAGCTGAATTAGTTAAGTTAGCTACTTGGCTACATTAGCTATGCAAGCTTCATTAACTATATAGCTCCATTATCTACAGCTAAGTTAGCTTTAGTAAGGTAAGCTTTAGCAAACGTAGCTAAGTTAGTGTATCCACATAAATAACACTGATAAGTAGATTATATAGCCACTTTGTGACCTTAGCTTTAGCTATATTAGCTATATGTTATGTTAGCTACTTGGTTTTTGCTCTGATATGTGTGTGAATCCTTCTGTAGAGTTGTGTCCCTTTTCAAGTCATGTCCAGTCAATTTATTCTGCCACAGGTGACTCCAATGAGGCTGTAGAAACATTTAAACCAAGTTGAAAAGAAATGGAAGCTACATAGCTAGCTATGTTATCTACAAAAGCTATGCTTGCAACTCAGCTATATTAGCTATGCAAGCTATGTTAGCTACGTAGCTCCATTATCTATAACCAGCTAAGCTTTGGTAATGTGAGCTTTAGTAAATGTAGTAAAGCTTGTTTATCTACATAAATAACATAGATACCTAGCTTACATAGCTGCTTTGTGAGCTTAGCTTTAGCTATGTTAGCTATATCAGCTATGGTAGCTACTTAGCTATGTTAGCTATAAACTATATTATCTATGTTAGCTTCATAGCTTGGCTTGGTTTTTATGCTTTGATATGTATTATCAGCTGTAGGTTATCAAGGTGTAGAAAAATCTCAGCCAAGATTAAAATGGTACCCGTGTTGAATTTCAACTGTTTTTACAAAGAGTCTGAATACTTTTGTAAATGTCACATCATTATTTGTTTTCAATTATTTTGCAAAATTATTAAAATTCTGTTTTCACTTGCATCAGGAAGTAAATAAGAAAATTACAAAAAGTGAAGGGGGTCTGAATACTTTATGAGCACACTGTATATCTGTGTCTCTGCTGCATTAGATGAACATTCACTTTCTACAGTAGCAAGGGTTGAATAGTATGATAATGAGAATTCTGCTTATTTAAAAGAGCAGTATATTAACGAAGTAAAGTTGTAGTATAGTTGAAGTTTATAAGTATAAATACAGTCCATTTTAGACTTTGACTGATTTCTGTCTATTGTCCCTGGTAGATACTGCTTAGTGTTGGTTTTTTTATCACTTAGATTCCAGGGGAGCTTACTTTTCCTTTAATTCTTATTGTGAACAAATAATCCAAATAAAATATTTCCAACTGATACCCTGTCATCTGTGCTTCATCAGCTCTTTCCATCATAGATTACAGCTGGACTTCCTGTACTTTCAGTCAGGTATTATGTTTTACATTTGGATTTGTTGCCAGTTGTAAATTTCCCCCCCAAAGACTATTAAGTACCACAGGAGGTCATCTAAGCCTTTAACGAGGGTAATCTTTATCACCTTTGTTTTTTTGTTCGTATTTTTTTACCCAGAATGATGATGCAAATGTTAAAGCAAGGCAAATCAAAATTCTCTATTAGGTTAAATCTATGTCCTCCAATCACTGCATACCCTCCAAGAAGAGCAGAAAAAACTAGCAGAAGGTTGTGGTTACTCTGGGGCGCTCTGGGGTGTAAATGTGTGAAATGAAAATGTGAAAGTGAAGGGGGACGTTTGGTAAGAAAGAACAGAACTGCTGAGTGAATCTCTGCTGGATAAATAACATTTATTAAAGTCAAATAAAGCTCAGTAGGGATACTAGTGTGACCAAACAGATCACTTGGCTGGAGCTTGGTATTGCATAAGAAAATTCAGTACAAGTCCTGGAGTTAACTGTTTCCTTCCCTTTCTCTCCTCAGAACTCAAACTCCCAACGTCATATGATGTGAATTATTTTCAATTGTGACTTTTTGGGATGACAGTTTTTTGACACTCGCACAAAGAAGTTCCCTCTTTGATTAATTTGTGGGGATCTTTTCAGCACATTCTTCCTGCAGAATCTTCAGATTATTGACTTTTTCTCAATCTTGTGTCCACCCTTTTCACCATTTCGAGGAAACGCTTAAGTTATAAAAACCACCATAAGTCATTAGTCATGTACCAGAGAAGCTGGGAGATCATGAAAATAAAGTAGAGCCGGGGAGATGATTCTGCCCCTGAGGAGCACCAAGCCTTGTGTGGGAGTTGGGTGGAGGAGGCCGAGCTGAGGCTCATCACTCATAAAGGAGAAATCTTATCTTGTTGTCATTAATGACATCCTGCTTCTTTCGACCTCCACTACTCCGCTCTGTCTTTTCCTCTGCAGTCCAGAGAAAATATTTTAACTTGCCCTAATTAATTCATTTATCTTTGGAGGTGAGGCAAAATAACAAAGCAGTCATTCAATGAGGGTTGTAGCCTTGAATAACTTTAAACAATAATGTGAGCTGTTGAAGAAAAATCAGCTAAATATTTGATTATACTCAGTTGATGCTTTCTGTGGTCCCTTTAACCTTGTTTTTTAAGTTATCATTATTTTTTGATTTATTTCAATTTTCCTGATTTTCATAGACCCTGCTCCTAAAGCGCAAACCTACATGCCATCCTAAGTAATGCTGTACTGTAAAACCTATATTATATAGTGCCTTTAAAAAAGTATTGATCCCCTTGGATTTTTTTTACCCTTTCATTGATTTTATAAATCAATCGTGATCAGTATAAATTAGCTTTTTTGATGAACAAAAATCATAAAATAACCCTCTTTAATGTCAAATTTAAAACAGATTTCTACAAAGTAAACTTAATAAAACAAAAATATGTCATGTTAAATTAGTGACTTCATAAATATTCTGCGTAGCTTTCATTG
Source organism: Cheilinus undulatus (assembly GCF_018320785.1). NCBI lineage: Eukaryota > Metazoa > Chordata > Actinopteri > Labriformes > Labridae > Cheilinus > Cheilinus undulatus. The sequence goes on along the minus strand of NC_054884.1, from coordinate 9,894,991 downwards.
TATGCTTCAGGTCATGGTCTTGCTGGAAATGTATTTTGCCAAATTAATTTAACCTCTACCTTTACACATCCTCCAGGGCCGGCTGCAGAGAAGCATCCCCACCGCATGATGCTGCCACCACTGTGCTTCACAGAAGGGATGGTTTGTTTGTGCTAATGTGCAGTGTTCGGTGTCTGCCAAATATAGCGTCATGTCTGATGGTCAGAAAGCACAGCGGTGGTCTCATGAGATCAAAGAACTGTGTTCTTTTCTCATCATTGTGTAATGGTAGCCAGGATTACTGATTAACCAGTGGTCAGACCTTCCACATACAGGTGTCTTCATACTCCAATCACTTGGGACACATTCACTGCACTGAGCTGATTCCCATTTCGGTAACTGTGAGACTACAAGCACCAACTGGCAGTCACTTTAAAGGGGGTGAAAATTCATGCAATCACTTGCTTTACCTTACACATTAAAGAGTTTTTTTGTCAGAAAGGCCAAATTATATTGACCAGGATTGATTTATAAAATCAATAAAAGGCTAGAAAGGGTAAAACATCAAAGAAAAAGATGTCTCCTGTGCAAAGACCTGTACTATGTTCAGCAAAATCCACTTGTATTTTCTGTGTTGCTCTGTAACACTAGAAGTATAATTGGTTTTCACCATACAGTGCTTCCATCCCTTCAAACTATAATCTAGAAGCTGATTTATTAACATAGTGTTTAGGTTTAGACTCAGAGCTCAAATAACTCTGCTCTTCTCCTCTGGTCATTTTTTGTCTTTAATTCAGGAATGTTTTCAATCACACAAGCACTCAAAAGGATGATTTTCTTTACTATAAAACCTGTATACAATGGCAGCCTGGAAGTGCAATAAAAAGTTACAGAGTCTGAAACCCTCTTACAAAGCTTGAAAACAAATGTACATTAACCAAGTCATTTTAAAATGTCAGAAAGCTAATACATATTAGCAAAACACTTTTAGAAATGACAAAACAAATTTACATATTTACAAAGTCTGACACAATTTATAAAGTCTGGAACACTATTACAAACTTTTAAAAGGGCCCAAAGACATTTACAAAGCTGAATCAAAATTACAAAGTATGGAACTCTATTGCAAACTTGAAACAGAAAAACATAGTCTGAAATATCTTTACAAAACCTAAGAGACATGTACAAAACCAAAACAACAAAGTCTGAAAAGCTTTTATTCAACTTGAAACAAATGTACAAAGTCTGATACCAAATTACAAAGTCTGAAACACTTTTTAAACCTGGAAATAATTTACAAAGCTGAAACAAAGTCACAAAGTCGGAAACTGTTTACTTAAACTTGAAATACATTTTCAAAGTCTGAAACACATCTAAAAGCTGGAAATACATTTACAAAACCAAAACAAAGTTAGAAAGTCTGAAACACTTTTTTTAAACTTGAAACAAAATTACAAAGTCTGATACAAAATTACAAAGTCTGAAACACTTTAAAAAGCTGGAGAGATATTAACATAGCTGAAACAAAGGTACAAACTCTGAAACACTTTTATTTAACTTGAAACAAATGTGCAAAGTCTGACACAAAATTACAAAGTCTGAAACCCTTTTAAAAAGCTGGAAAAACAATACAAAGCAAAAACAAATTTCCAAAGTCTGAAACATGTTTATTACTTGAAACAGATTTCCCAAGTCTGATATGACATTACAGCCTGGAAAACTATTAAAAACAAACAAAATTAAAAAGTCTGAAATGCTTTTAAAAATCCCGAAACAAGTTTACAAAATGTCAACATATAAAATTACAAAACTTGAAACAGATTTACTTAGTCTGATACAAAGTTATGCTGTCCAAAACACTTTCACAAAACTTGAAACTTGGGTCACTACCAGCATTTGATACCTTCCCTTAAAGTAAAATATAGTTTGTAAGTTTCTTTCAGACTTTGTAAAAGTGTTATACAACTGGTAAATTTGTCTTAACACATGTAAAAATGTTTTGTTTCTTACATTTGTTTCACAAAGTGTAATTTTTTTGATTTGTTTTATAAAATGTAAGAAATGGCTGAAAGTGTTTCAGACTTTGTTAGTTTTTTATTGGACTTTCCGTTAATTTGTTTTGTAAATTATAAATCTGTTTCGACATTTGTGAGTTGTCCTAATGTAAGTTATTCCACTCATCCAAGATGTTTATTCAACCCAAAACTAGAGAAGCTTTCTCAATTGACCAAAACAGTGGTTATAATGTAAATAATATAAATCACTTTAGTCAGTCCCTCTACTGTGAGACTCATTCCCATATCACACAGTTATACATACTGAGAGGGACATACATCACTGTCAGACCTCCCTCCTCTCTTCATCGCTTCATCTGTCCGTCACTCGTTGTCCTCATCCATCTTTCCCTGCCAATCTTCTGTCCTCTACCTTTATACTTAGTCCTGCAGGCTCTGCCATATCATCCATCAGTCACATTTTAATTGTTTGGACTCTTTAGAGTGAAGGGGACAGTGAAGACTAAATGTCTTGTGTAATTTTTTTTTTTTTTGGTACAATTTAGATAACGTAGAGACACAACAAAGTCTTTTTTGAATCATATACTGGTAGGTAAAATGGTGCAAACTACCAGACTACATTTATTCTCCTACTCAAGTTGCAAGGTCAGCACAGTGGACTGTGCCAGGCGACCCTGACCGTTTTACAGTAATATATACATTTTGGGATTTATAGGTCTTGACTCAGTCTTGACTCCCAAAAGTCTTGGTCTTGTCTTTGGTAGTGTTGCATTGTTTAGAATGCAGCTAATGTATCTAAGATGCTGGCTCATAGTCAGGTCAGTGACAAGTGGGATTGGGTGGCAGCCTATGCCAAAAAGCAAATACTAAAATTAGGCAACAATATCCCAAGTTTGGAACAAAATGTTTAAGTAAGACTAAAAAATTATAAGGTTCCACCTGCCACTGTGGGTGGCACTGGTATACCCATTGCTATGCAATAGAGCTCAATCTGCACTGATTTCTCTCTGACACTACTTTCCCAGATGCTTTTCTGTCTACTTTTTAAAGTCATGTTTACCCAACAGCTGCTGAGCTGTCATTCTCTCACCAGGAAGGCTATTTTGCAAAGTGCAGGACCCACACATACAGTGTGATGACAACAATAACTGTGAGTGTATGGAGCCATAATAGGAGGCCTTGGTCTGAGTGAAGCAGGGACAGTAGATAGGCAGTTTTGATAAGTGACTGTTGTTTAATGTGAGTTGGTTAAAAAGCCATTCGTTGTTAGTATTGTTCTGTCTATTCAGGGCTGGAATCAGGATCAAGATGAGACGTCGTTCTGTCTGACAGGTTCCCCAGCTAAGGCCTCTGCTGCCAGCTCAGTACACTCACCATCTGTCTCCCCTGCCAGGATGATTAACAGGATAGTTTTACTATTCAGTTTGAATTGTAAAAGTGCAACGGCCAATTGTTCACAATGAAGATGGAATAAGATCCAAATCAGCACCAGATAAAGGCATCACAATTGAATAACATTACTCTCTTCCCCTGTTTGTATGTTTAAAAATATATTCTATCATCTGAATATTGACAAAAGGAAAAAAAAAAATTACTGGGATGATTCCAACAGATCTTAGCCATTTTATTTCTAGGTTTAATGTGTGATCCTGTGTTCTCATCCAGACGATGTCTGATGATACTCTGGTACGCAGAGTGCTGTGAAGGGGGATGGATCCACCTCTGACTTTCTCCCAGTTAATTCAAGGTTGAGACAGGGATGCACCTTAGCTCCTGCGCTCTTCAGTACCTGTATGGACCAGATAACAGGTCGGATATTAGGGGAAGTGAACTGTGGAGCGTCACTTGGCGATTTCCAGACAGCTGATTTGGACTTTGCTGATGATAACGTGATCTTTGCAGAGAGATGCCTTTGTGGGGGGCGCCTAACCTCCTGAGTGAGGAGGCTGAAGGATTGGGAATGCACCTCTCTGGAGCCAAAACAAAGATCCAAGCATTCGGGGATGCCTTGGATGCTGCCATTGAATCCGTGTCTGTGAATGGTTTGAGTGTGGAAGTTAAAGAGCAGCACTTGGTATCCATCGATCTACTGCAGACTTGGACTCGTGTATGGGGCAACACGGTGTGGCGTTTCCAAGGTGAAAGTCTTTCGGTCCTTAGTCCGAACAGTCTTTCTATACCTTTTGCGAGGCATTGATGTTAACTGATGGCAAGGTGAGCTGACTGGACTCCTTTGTGACAACTTCCCTTTGGCACACCTTTGGATATCACCAGCAATACCATGTGTCTAATGCTGATTTGCTTAGGAAGGCGAAGATGGGGTCAGCTCATTCACACAGGAATGGCAGCTGTGCTTTTATGGGCACCTGGCGCAATTTTTCTGGCCTGATCCAGCTCACTGCATACTGGGTGCCCAGGCTTCGTGGGCTGGTCCAGACGCTGGGGGTTACCACATGCATTATGGAAGGGACTGGAGGATACATGGAGAGATGGGGCAGGGGCCTGAAGAAGAACTTGGGAGATCGCCACCAGAAAGCCAGAACAGTACAGGACCAAGGTTGACATGACAAAGTGTGCAACCGACATATGCCACCATTGCAGACCTGCCTGACCTTAATGTGTGCTTTGGTTAGAAGATGGGACATCCCTGTGCTCCCTCTAGCAAGCACCTTTCTGCATGTCTTAGCTACATATTACACCATCAGAGCAATATGTCAGCCTCATGAGGGTATTTCTATTCAGTGCTACAGCAGAAGACAGAGAAATGCTGTCTATCTTAATATACTAGCCTGTGGTCTTTGTAGATCCTTTATAACTTACGCAAGTTGGTAGAGAAAAGAGTCTTGTTCAAGCCCAAGACACAGTGGCAGAAACTGCAGAAAAGTTAATCATTGCTTGCTTTGGAGTTGAGTAGTTGAAAGACGGTCAGAGTGCCAATGTTAAGCCTTGCTCAGTACTTCTGGTTGGGTGGTTTAAAGGATGTGGGAGCTAATTGTGAAGCTCAAATATTTCACGAAACATAACACCAGTTTTGGGTCAAAATCGACCTTTGAGCCAACTTACTATTTATACAATGGAAAAATCTTATTCTGTACTCCATTGCATTTCAGAACATCAGGAAATGTGCAGTTAACAGGTACTTCTTGGCAGATGACAGAATGATGGACATGTCAGATGTTGGACTTGGTTTGGGTTGTACCAAAAGCACACTTAGTCTTTTAATTGTTGTTGTCACTAACAGCAAATTCGGTGCACCCTGATTTATATGTGATTTACTGGATGGTTGGGCTTCACATTGTTTTATGCGCACTGATTTCTCTCCCTTGTTCTTGAGAAGCTTTTAACTTGAAAGCAATCCCTAAACAAATTCTGGCATGAATTTCAGTGTCTAATGCATAGCTACACAACAACACACTTCTGCATGTTTCTGTCAGACCTGCTCCTCACTCTTGAAGTCTTGAAATTAAATCAAGAAGTTGCCCAGCAGTGATGGACTGACCCACCGACACGGCCCCCCTATAATGCCAGCTGCCAATCACAATGACTAATGAGCAGATGATTGCATCATCGGCCCTCTAATGGTCCACCAGGGACCTCAGAGGACATTTGGTGGGGTTGAGAGGCAGAAACAGTGTTTGAAAGAGATGAAGACATAGACAGTGAAGGAGACGTTGATAAAAAAAAAAAAAAAAAAAAAAAAAAAAAAACAGGATATGAAGAGACAGACAAAGGCATGGGGGAGAAAGTATTTATGTTTGGAATAAAAGCGGAGTATAATGAGCAGGATAATGAGCCCGGGACATCCCAGCGCAACATGCAGACAAGAGATGAGCGATCTGGTTTCCACTCAAAGCCGCTGGGGGTTTCCTGACAGAGGAAAAGAGAGGAAAGGGAGGAGGGAGGACTGTGAGGAGGCCAGAAGAGGGAGGGGGTGGTCTGTGAATCTCAGAATTCCTTAGCCCTCCCTCTTCACTTCTCTACTTCCTTCTGGCATTCCCTCTTTGCTTGTCCTAAATGCTTTTTGGCTAAGTAAGTGTTGTTTTAACAGCTGACCTGTTCCTTGTTAAGGCTATGGCTACTTGCTTCTCGTTCTCATTTTTTGTCTGCTGTCAAAACAACAAAGAACAAAACAAAACAATGTATTTAAAAAAACATACAGGAGATGTATCCAGACCTTTGAAAAAGTGTCATTTTCTTTTGAAAAATTAGCAAATAATGCCATATAACTTTTTAGAACTGATGTCAATCATCACCAAACTTCACAGCCATGAACACACATTCGTCCTGAATGCACTGATTAATCAATATCACCACTTTGTCACAGCGCCCCCTTCTGCAAATTGAGCATTTCATTCACTTATTTTTCATTTTTTTCCTTTAAACATTTAGACCCCTGCACATCATTTAATCTAGGCGTATGCTTTTTGGCCAGCATATGGGACATCATCAGATATACAAAAAAGCCTCTTTGACCCATGCCTGAATCCCGACAGGAAGTCCACCAGCTTCATTTAAAAAAAAGGCATTTTTTTATGGTGCCAAAGGACTTAAACCTGTTGTAATCATCAGATGTTTTTCTACAGCTTCTTGCAAGACAACAGTATCACACTGAACAGGCCCTCATGCAAGCATATCATCATAGCGCCCTCTATTGCAAACAGGAAGTGACACAAACAGGTCATTTATTTATTTTTCTTACTGTGCTGAACCTATCAAGCTTAGATTTTTAAAGAAAGGCCTCAATATCTGTCCACAGCACTAACATGTTTAATTAAAAAAGGCTAGAACTGCCAATGGGAAGCATCTCAAAATCTCACCAGTTTCACAGGAAGTTGCCAGAACTTTAATATTAAACATCTGATTTGCTTAAAATTTCACATATGTGATCAAGATATACCCCTCCATATATGAAAAAGTTAACTGTATTGATGAGTTGAACCTATCAAGCTCAGACTTTGATAGAAAGGCCTCAACAGTTGTCCATAAAACTGACATGTTTTATCAAAGGATGCTTCACTGCCGATGGGGAGCATTACAATATCTCGCCAGTATCACAGGAAGTTGCTGTAACTTGAATTTGAACACTTTATATTCTTCAAATTTTACATGTATGGTCAAGATATACCTCCTATACATTAAAAGGTTAATTTTACATTAAAGGTTAATTTTATTGTTTTGCTGTAGCAGCCCCTACTGGAAACAGGAAGTAACACGATTTTGCTGTTTCTTTATACCTATTACTGAGTTGAACCTATCAAGCTCAGACTTTGATAGAAAGGCCTCAATGACTGTCTACAGTTTTACACGTATGTTAAATCAAAGGATGCCTCACTGCTGACTGGGAGCATTACAGTATCTCGCCAATTACACAGGAAGCTGCTGTAACTCCAATATGAAACATCTGATTTGCTTCAAATTTCACATATAAGATCAAGATATAACTCTCTAGGGGCACGCAGATGGTCGAGTGGTTTAAGGTGCTACCCATGTATTTTATTTAATGAGAGGCCTGGGAGGAGCTACATGATCTGTGTTGTGCTGCAACACACTTTCAACCAAGTGTTCCCACACACTTGGGGCTGCAATACACCCCGATATGTGCCGGGGTGTGAGGGTCCTTCAGTGCTGCTTGCAGCCCTAGTTATTTAATCAATATTTCAAACGCAATACAAAAGTATTTTTTTTAATGGACTCAGATCGTTTGTCAAGCCACTTTCAACACAAAACATCAGCAGTCCATTTGAGTGAACACATGAACTACAGAGCATGACCTCTGCTCTTCAGACATCCTGTTATTAGCCAACAAGATGATAACATCCTCATGACATCACTGCTCATCCATCATATAACTGGCTGAAACGCTGCTACAGTGATTGCAAAGCCACTCATAATGATTGGTGATTGTGGAGGGATGCTGATTATGGCGAGTGCTTTAGCAGTGGTACACTGGTGTACTAATGTGAGTTTGTGTGTATGTATGTAACGGTAAAAAGTTCTCTGCTCAGTCAGCTGCAGAGAAGCGTTCAAATCAAAACTTGATTATTGTTCAACCATGATTCCTGAGAAGTGTCATCCTTGAAATTAAAGTCATGAAAAAATGAATATAAAATATATTTACATGCCTTACCGCCCTCTTAGAGTATATATTGTCAAGCCTGAGGTGTCAAATTCAGTGTTTCAAGAGCATGGATCATGTGGTTAGGCCTTGGGTAATGATAACTTGCGATGCAGACACACAGTAGATGCCACAGTTTCCCTCCCCACTTTAGTGTTTGTTGTTTGTGTGTGTGTGGGGGGGTAAATTACTCCCTTTGCTCTTGGTTTCACAAAAATTATTAGTTTTGCTATCTTTACTTTCCAGTTATCACAATGAAATAAATGTGATTTTCAAAGCACCGGGTTGTTCCAGCCTGGTTACACTGTCATGGAACCAAGCGAACCACAAAGCCAGAAAAGAGTCTAAAAAGTGACCCTGCCCCTCTCAAAATTCTTTCAACCTTTCTTCTAAATCCTCTCTCGAGTAAAAAAAAATAATGGAAATAATGACAAATACCCCACAATCCTCTTTGACATACCCCATTCTAGGCATCTTTTTGCAATCGCAACACATGCTCACACATACTTTGTGGCTACATAACTGTATTTAACACCTCTACCCCCCAAACCCACAGTAATCCCCCCCACCATAACTCTCCTGTGGGTCTTTATGTGCTGTGGGCCAGAAACACCCTACTAACAAAAAGACACAGAGAGAAGAGGATAATTGATTTGGAAGTGGGAGCTGATCCTGAGCATTGAACTTCAAAACCTTTAATATCTTTTCTTTTCCTTTAAAACAGAAATAAACCAGCAAAATAAGATGGAACTTGAATGATCAGATCATTTGAAAACAGTGAACTCTTCATCGGTTGCCGCTGTACCTTTTACTGCGAACTGTTCGTGACAGTGCAACTAAAACTAAATAAAAAGAAAAGCGAGTGGTTGTAGTGTTTGTGTTTAATCACATCTCAGGTTTAATATGCATGTTTTCATGTTAAGAAAAGGCTGGGCCCCTGAAAAACCTATAGAATGGGCCCTCCCCGGCTGTGATTCATTGAGGATATCAATGCATGTGTGCTGGATGAGTAGCATTGGTGCTAGCGTCCTAGCTGGCCAACAGTTGCTTCATTTTGGAGCTGTAAAATACAGGAAAATATTAATGGGTACTGATTCAATTATTTATTCATGATACTTTTTAACCCTTTTAACCACTTCAACCCATTTTTGCCACTTCTTATTGCCCGTTTTAACCTATTTTTGGCAATAATTTTTAAGAATCTTGAATTGTTTAGCAATGTTTTGCCAATTATTAGCATTTCTAACCCATTTTTGCCACTTTTTTGCCACTTTTGTCCTATCTGTGCGCTTTTCACCATTTTTTTTACCACTTCCAACCTGTTATTTGCAACTTTTTGCTAATTTTTACCTTTTTTTGCTATTATTTACCCATCTGTCCTGCTTTTTCCCCATTTGTAACTTTTGCACATTTTAAACATATCTTTGCCACTTTTTACCAATTTTTGCCACTTTTTGCCCATTTTTGCCTCTTCCTGTGTCCATTTTTAACTAATTTGTGCTTTTTTAACCTATTTTTTCCACTTTCTTTCCATTTGTGCCACTTTTCAATCTTTTATTTTATCCACTTTTAACCAATTTTGCAACTTTTTGCCCATTTTTGCATCTTTTTTGTTTATTTTTCAATGTTTTTGTGTCTTTTTGCCCATTATTGCCAATTTTCTTGCGATTTCTAAACCATTTGTGCTTCTTTCCCCTTATTGCAAGTTTGTCCTACTTTAAATCATGTCCCCCCTTTTTTCACCCTATATGTTCCACTTTCCCCCTTTCTTACCACCCATTTTTTTGCAACTTCTTTCTCATGTTGTACTTTTTTGTTTGTTTGTTTTATTTGTTTGTTTGTTTGTTTGTTTGTTTGTTTTCAACCCATTGTGCCATTTTGTAACCATAGCACAAATCTTTTTTTCCACTTTTCATTAATTTTGGCCACTTTTTGCCCATCTTTCCCACTTGTTTTCACTTTTTACCCATTTGTGGCACTGTCCCCCATTTTTGTCCCATTTGTGCCGCTTTTATTTTATCAAGTTTAAACAGTTCTGCAACTTTTAACCTATTTGTCTTATTTTTTACCCTTAATGCAAGTTTTTCTACAATTAATCAGTTTTTCACCCATTTTTGCTGCTTTTCCAGAATTTTTGTAATGTTGTGCATGTTTTTCCACTTGCTTTACCACTTCTGACCCATATGTGACATCTTTACACTCTTTTTTACCCCAGTTTTAAGCCATGCTGCAACTTTCACTTTTGTCTCATTTTTTTGTGTCTTCTTTTTGTTCACTTTTTACCCATTTTTGGGGCTTTTTGCCCATTTTTGCCAGTTTTAACCTTTTGTGCTGTTTTTTGCCCATTTATCCTGATGTTTGTGCACATTTTGGCAAAGCTAAGAAGTCTGACATTACTCTCCTAATCAGTGACTTCACTGTGCCTGACTACAATGTAATCATTACCAATTAAAAGGTTCATTTGTTTTAAGAAATGTTTTTGTTCCTTTCATTTTTTTCAGTCTTTATTGCACCACTACAATTAAATGAAATTCATGATTTTGCTGCTTTGATAAGAGTAGTTATTACACAGGCTAAAAGTAGAATACAGTTATTGTTGCTTAACTTTATGATGGATCCTTGTTAGACTAATAAAGGAATATCTTATCTTATCTTGACCATGATTTTTCTGACCCCATAGGCTCCCTATTCTGCTGGGCCCCAGAAGTTCTCCCCTTCATCCCCACTCATGGGTAGCAGATCTGGTCTTGGCCTTGAGCTTTACAGGTGTAACCAAATGGGGGTTTGTAGACAACTCAGTTTTTAAAAAAAATCTACATTTTGCACCTTTAAGACATCCTCAAGGCTCCAGGAAGTTTTAAGACACTGCTGAGTCATGATAACTGTAAATGACAATGTCACTCCTTTGTGTTTAACAGACAACATGAATATATTAAAACATGCTCTTATTGATTATCTTAGCAGAAGAAGACATGCATCTCTTATGACATGAAGGACAGCGGATGATTCCAGTCATTTGTCAGAAAATGGTCAGCAGCATAGTTGGAATGAAATTTATTGAATTGGACATTTGGCATGTGTTATAATCCATGCCATGCATAAGAAATCCCCTCATTCTTGTTTCACCTCTCCAGTTGGAACCCTTAGCTTTTGAGCCTTGTGCAAATCTCTGGCAAAGAGTCGAGGGTCAAACTGAGAAAGGAAACAAGACTGGTGTTATCCCCTAAGGCACAAACAAGCAGTTATTTCATGGTAACCGCAGACAATTAAGATGTCTCCCGGATAAAATGAAAGGAAATATGGACTGACGTTCCCAGAGTCCCACAGAAAAGAACAGAGTTCAGTAGAAAAGCACAAGCAGTGAACTCATGTTTGCTTGATGCATGATGTTGGTTCAAGGGATGGATATTTTTCGCTTCATTGACCAGCTTTCTCTCTGCTAAAATGTTGTTTCCAGTGGGCGATCAGATTTCTAAACTGCAATCTGTGGTGAATAAATGTTGCCAATAACAGTGTTCACAGGGGTCTAGTCTTGATTCTAGATTTGATGAGCTCCAAATCCTAATTTTTATTATAGGAAATGTCTCTCTTTGCCAATAGCTTTATTTGTAATTGGTCCTTTTTCTAAACTAAATAATGCACCATTTAAAGATGTAGTGAGAGCAAAGATAACTTCAGAATGAGCTAAAAAATAATATATATATAAAAAAGAACAGTAAAACAGCCCACTTTGGTGGAAGAGAAGGTTCTTAGGATCATTAAGCAGATACAGTGAGGGTAGCATTATCTGGAGAGTGTGCAAAATAATGAATGTCTGATACAGTAAAGATGAGACCCCATGGGAGACAGGGAAGAAGAGGAGCCTGGGGATAAGAAGACAGGGAAATAGATTATGAAGAAAAAAGAAATATAGGAAAATACCAGAGGGTGAAAGGTGGAAAATCAGCAGAGAAAAGCATGGGATACAGTGTCCTCTGGAAGGTCGTAGTAAGAAATGTTGAATTGCTTTGCAGAAAGCTGTCCCGGAAATATCATCCTCTTCTGAATCCAAGAGAGTAAAATATGCACTACGATCTGCAGCTGCAGCTTCTTACACATGCTCGGTAACCAAAGCTTTACTATGAGGAGCAGCAAGATGATGAGGTGACTATGAGGTAGAGGTGAAGAAGGAAAGAGGAAAAGGCAAGGCTGGATAAGACGACCGGATCAAAGTCACATTCAAACCGGATGGCTCTCCTTAGACTCTGCCCTCACTTTTGGTCACCCTATGAGCTTTGTCACCTTATGAATTCTCATGGAGCGTTTTATGACTTTATGATTTCCACCTTCTGCCATCGCCACACATTTATTCAATACCCTACAGTTTCAAATGGAGTACTGTTAAGATGTGAGTTCTCACTAGTGTACACATGTAACACCAGTATCACTCCCAGCCTTATTAATAACTGCTTAGTGGTAAATCCAACCCCTCCTATTTCCTGGAGGGTTTGAACACCCACTCACAAGACTGAGTCTCGATTCTCTTTGGACCCTGACACATTAATATACTCTAACCTCACCTCTGGGCCTACTGAGCTTATCAATGTTGGTTCCAGATGTAAAATCATTTTTTATTCTCACCATTTTGGATGTCATAACCATCCGGGGTAGACTTTCTGTCGTCTATCTAAGTGGGAAACTATGGTAGACAGCAGTGGTTCTCAACTGGTGGGTAGGGACACAAAAGTGGGTCAGGAAGCTCTTTCAAATGGGACGCAAAATGTGTGCCGGGTAAAAAACATTGTCAAAAAGTCTTTGTAAAGTGGACACATGGTAAATTTATGTTCTGTAGGCTCTCCCATGATAAGTAAAATTAAAAGGGACATATATTTTGCAAAAATCACTTTTCAGGCTTTTCTAACAAAAATATGTAGCCCTTAATTTCAGTCAGCTTGAGTCAACTATTTCCTCAGGAAATGTTAAATCTGTGTTCACTTGGTAAGTGCTTCAGAATTCCAGCAGCTGAATAGAATCAGTTTTATCAACTAGTTGAGTCATTAAAAGTGTGTCCGATGATTTAAAATTTGACCACTCAACATTAATCAAGTGGATTTTTAGGACGCTCCCACTGCTGCATCATGGGTGTATGATCAGGGTTACTGGTAGACTCTCCACAGCCCCTTCCTCCATCAGTGTGTGAATGTGGAGTAAATGGGTCTGAATGGAAAAGTGTGTCCTGCAGTGTAACAGTGCTGTACAAGCTCAAGTCCATTTACCATTTAAGAAAGGATTAGTAACCTGTTAGCCCTGGGGTGTCAAACTCAATCACAGCAGGGGCCGGATTCTGAATCAAGGTCTAACCTGAGAGCCTAACAGGGTCAACATTTACCCATAAACTGTCAACCTCTTTTTCATATTATGGGGAAAAAACTTATCCTGGATGTAAAATTATTTTGAGATTTTAAAAAAAGTCAAAATAAAAGATACAAGGCTAAGAATCTGAGAGTTTCATTTATTAGTTGAATTTATTAGTTCAAAAGGTCAGTACATATAAAACAAATGTATAGGTATTGTTTCAAAAGGCAAATACGTCAAATAGAAAGTTGAAACTATGTTTTCAAGGTTGAAATGTGAGGTAAAATTTGAAATGATGAGTTTAAAAGGTCAAAATATGAGAAAATTTTATATTGTGATTCTTAAAGGTCAAAATCTTGGGGAAAAAAAAGTCAAGATTATGAATCAAAAAGGTCAAGATATGTGATAAAATTTGAAATAGTTAATTCAAAAGGTCAGAATGTGAGATTACATTTTAAAGTGTAAGTATGAAAGGTCAAAATATTTGAAAAATGTCAAAATTATGACTCAAAATGGTCAAAATATGGGATAAAATTTGAAATAGTTCATCCAAAAGTTTAAAATGTGCAATTACATTTTAAACTGTGAGCCTGCAAGGTCAAAATTATGGTTCAAAAAGGTCAAAATGTGAATAAAAAGCTGATTTTTTTTTTTATTTAAATGGTCAAAATGTGAAATAAAACTTAAAATTGTGAGTCTTAAAGGTCAAAATATGGAATTATGAGTCAAAGTTGGGAGTTCAAAAGGTTAGATCAAATTTAAAATAATAGTTTGAAAAGTCCAAATATGAGTTATACGATGAAAATATGAGAAAAAAAGTCAAAATTATTAAATGACAAGGTCAAAGTATGAGTTAAAAAGTCAAACTCTTAGTTCAAAAGGGCAGAACATGAAATTAAATATATAAATATTTTTTTTAAAACAGTAGATATATCAAATAGAAAGTTACAATCATGTTTTCATGTCAAATATGAGTTAAAATTTGTAATTTTTGAGTCTCAAAGGTCAAAATATGAAATAAAAAGTCTCATGAAAGGTCTAATTCATGAATGGGCAACAGTGAAAACATGAAAACACAAATCAATTTCTTTTCCCTTCTCCTGACATATTATCTTGTAATTTCAACTCTTTACTTTCCATATTTTAATAACTTAACAAGGATATTCAAAAAAATCGAGGTGAAGTTTATATTTTTATACTGGGGAGGACCTCAAACTGGTGGGCCAGTTATATAAAAATATGATATGATGTTGTGGGCCGGGTATAACTGTACCACGGGCCAAATTTTGACCCCTGGCCTTGAGTTTGACACGACTGTCTAAGCCAAATTAACTAGAAGCCTGTTTTCAAATATTTTGCAGTCATATGATCTGAAGCCTCAGGCTAGAGGCAAATATTGTTTTTATTTCATTTGTGTAAAAATGTGACTCATAGAATTGTTTGATTTTTAGTTAAAATGAGATTTCCTTTGAACCAGTTATAAAACTATATTGTTAAATGTATATAGATGTAATACTCATATAAATGCACTATTAATGTTGTAATTTCTTAAACAACATAAAATACTGACATAGTCTGGAAGCCCTCTAACTGTCATGGGTTTTAGATGCCTAAAAGTCCAGCCCTAACATTAACGTCTATGACGAAAACTAAATCAACCTTGTATCAGAGTTTTTATCATCAAATATCTATTTTTAGCTTGTCTAAATTGAGTTTAATCACCTAAATACTACTTGCTATTTTATAATTTAAATTAAATCAGAATAACCCTTTAACTCATACATAAGGAGGGTCCCTTCCACTGACGCCGCCATCTTTGATTTTTAGTATTTTGCCTGTTTCTATGGTAACATAGAAGGAACAAAATAACAGATACACAGTATTTTTTAAATTCTGCTGGTTGCCAGTTTCTACCAGAGAAAAAAGCACTGCAGTCTAGAACTGACTGTTAGATGTTGTTGAGATTCAGTTTTAAACACTGCATCTTTAAAAAAACAGGCAAAATTGGAGCTTTTTGAAAGCTGGTTTCAGTGTGCAAATGTTTTAACCATGGCACCTTTGCTGTTGCCTTGGCAACTAGCAATCCACAGTTTATGTGAAAACAGAGACTTTATACACATGTATGTAATGTTTCATGCAAGATGGACTCCAACAACAATGGCAGACTGTGGGGTTTGGTTTGCGCTTCTCACTTCCTGTCGTCTTTTTCTTGAAATTGTCTAATTTTGTGATGTCGGGTCAACCCCACCTCAGGGTTTGTCCACAAACATTTCTGTGTTAGTGATTTTTGTATGTAAACACCTCTCGAGTCTTTATGTGTGACGTTTTAAAGTTTCATAGTAGGGATATAGCTGTTGCTACATCCCATTTTGATCCACGAAACACATTTCCAGCTCCTCCCATATCAGTGCCTCTCTGAGCCTCTCCAGCTCAAACTTTTTTCTCACCCCTTTCCTCTCCTTCTCCATCTTTTCTTCTTTCCCTTCCTCCTCCATGTTTGTTTTCCTCTGCATCTCTTGAACCGGGCGGTTCATTTCCTCCGTCTTCTTGGCTTTCCTCATGCTGAGCTTGAAGACGTCAATCTAAAACACATTATCTTAGTGTAAATAAAAGAGCAGATAGAACGCTGATTTAAATCTAATGTATAATTTTTATGATAAACCATCTATGATGGTTTAAATAAATCATCAAGATGTGATTAAATTAGGGCTGTCAAAAGTTTAAAGGTTTTATTAAAAATTAATCTCAGGGTTTCTGAAGTTAACTGCAATTAATCACACCCTTTTTGATGGGTTTTAAAGTTCCACTAGATTGCATTTAAAGGTGATTTTGTTTGATTTGATATTTTTCTAAGTAAGGGTGAGTGATTCTCTGTTTGGACAAAGCCCTACTTTTATAATTAGATAGATCATTTTTACATGAACTCACTCATAGAAAAGGAACTTGTTCTGAACTTCAAAGGACGAGAGGTTAAAAGGATAAACTCTGATTTGCCCTCTGTTGTTTTTTTTAAGTGAAAGGAGACATTAAAGAGCAGTGTGGACTTATTTTACATTGCTGTGGCTGTAGAGAGATGCTGACGTTTAACCAAAGTGTTGAAATGGACAATAAATCATGCAATTAATCTCAACTAAAAAAAGACAGTGGACTAATTGTTTATCCTAGTTAATCACAATTAATGCAATTAATCTTGACAACCCGAGTTCAAATGTTACTTTGAAAAAAAACTCAGTTTGTACCAAGAAACTCCTGTGATATAAAATAGATAAAACAGAATGAATTATGACCTGTAACGTCTGAAGTTGAGCTCTGATAAGATATTAAACATATTAAACATTTTGATCTCTTTTTCCAACAAACAGTAGAAAAGTATTAATACATGATCATTAGGTAGGTTCAATAAGGGTATCAATATCAATAGTAAATAACAATCATGGGTCCACCATGATTTCAGGAGGTCATCTTTAAGTTTTCTAACCTCTGTCTGCTCAGACATGGCACCCTTCAGAGGTTTGTTTCGCTCTGTAAGAGCTTCACTCTCTTTGACCGTGCTTTGTGGCGCATCTTCATGGTCCTGTATGACTCCTTTGATACTGGCAGTCTGAGTTGGTGATGGTTTTCTTGTTTGGCCATAATACTGGTTCAGTTCTGGATTATCCATCCAGACCAGTGGTGGTTTTCTTATTTTGTCATTATTCTGGCTTGACGCCTGGTTAACCATCTGGACTGTTGTTGGCACGCTCTGTTTGCCAATATACTGGTTCTGTGCCTGGTTATTCATCCAGTCCAAGGATGGTTTGTGTCTTTGGCCATTATCCTGGCTCTGTGCCTGGTTGTCCATCTGGACCAGGGATTGCCCCCTTGTTTTGCCAATATTCTGGCTTGGCGCCTGGTTATCCATCTGAATTGGTGATGGCTTGCTTGTTTTGCCATTATACTGGCTCTGTGCCTGGCTATCCATCCGAACCAGGGATGGTTTGCATTCTTTGCTATTATACTGGCTCTGTTCTTGATTGTCCATCTGGACTGGTATCGGCACATTCTTTTTGCCATTATTCTGGCTCTGCACCTGGTTATCCATCTGGACCAGTGGTGGTTTGCTTATATAGCCATTCTGTGTCTTCTCAAAGCTCTTGTCTTTAAGAGATTTGATTTCCTCTTTTAGAGCTCCGTTCTCATCACAGGTGGAGTCCAGAGTTTGTTTCAGGTTCTGTACAATTTCAAACAAAACAGTGTTAAACATATGAAGCACAGAAAACACAACAAGAGCATTTATTCATGGTGAGGAAACCATGGAAGGAAGGTTGCTTGTGAATTGTGAAGGAATGTATTCATAAATGACCTTACAATATCTTAAATTTTTGAAGGAAGACATTAGGAAACTACATAAAAATGGTATGAGAATTACTGGGGAAGGACTCCCTTTAATTTAGTGGTCTTAAATGCAGAAATGACCAAAAATGACAAATAAAGTATGAAGTTTTTAAGAAATTATGAATGAAGGCATTCAGAAATTACCTTAAAAGTTACTTTAAAATTAGGACTCACTTTCATTTAGTGGGCCAAAATAAAGAAATGACCTGGAAATTATCAGGCAAAGTATGTAGAAAAAGTATTGTCTTATTTCTAATGAATTACTTGGTAAAAGTACCCTTCAGTGGATTGCCACAATATTACAAAGAATTACTTGGTAATTAAACAATTATCACAGTTGGTACAAAGTGTCCACATGGGCCCTGGTTCTGGCCCGCCTCTTTTTGATTTCCTTTTGAAGGAGTTCATCCTTGGACTTCAACTCCTCTTCGAATTTTCTGGCCTCCATCTCTTTGGCCTCTTTAAGAGCATTATTCTCTGAATTCAGAAAATCAGTTTTCTCTTCTAGAGCTCTGATTTTATTCACAGCTGCTTGCAGAGCATCACTCCAGCTCTGTACAAGCTGGCTGTCAGTGTGTGTGAGCTCAGGCTGAGTGGCAGCACCAGAATGGACATGCTGTTCTGTCTTCAGAAACAGTTTTGTTCCATTTCTGCTAAATTTTGTGCTGACCTTTACATTTCTTAGAGACAAACTGAGTGAAAATAATAATTTTGTCCAAAAGTTTTTTTTGGTGAAAAAGTGAAACAACAGCAAACAGACTGAACTTGATCACAGCTGACCAAAAGTTTGTGTCCAATGAGAAAGTCTTACCATGCTTACGTCAGGAAAGCGTGAGTCCATGACGGGACAGATAATAAAGAAATCTCCACAGTAAAAATCACAAAAACATCAGCAGGGAAAAAAATTCACAGAAATCTGCACAGAAAACAGTTTTTAAAAAAATCACACAAGGTGACAAACTTGAATCCAAAGCTTCACAGCGATGAGACTTTTGATGATCTTTAGTTGAAAAATCTCACAAAACCAAAGTGCTAACTAACCATAAAATCTTTCCTAAAGAGTCGAGAAATTGCTTCCAAAACACAAACTACTACTGCTCAGTTCGAAGGACGAGTGCAGATGCAAATTTTCTGTCGAACTGGGAGTCTACTTAAGCTCTGATCTTGTTCTGTGTGACGTCACGAGGGTAAACAGACCAACATTATCTGTTCTAAATTCTAACATTCAAAAACACTATGGCTGCACTTTTTCAAATTGTGTGTTACCTTTTAAGGGCACATTCACACCAGAGCTGTTTGGTCCGCTTTAAACAAACTCTGCTCCGTTTTCCCAGATTGTCTGGTTTGTTTGGAGTGGTGTGAAAGTTCACACCAACTCTGGTGCGGACCAAACAAGCGGACTCTGGTCTGCTTGAAAACAGGGGGTCTCGGTCCGCTCCTAAACGAACCCTGGTGCGGTTCATTTGAGGTGTGAAAGCAAAGCGGACCAATTTGTGAACCAAAGGCAGGAAGTGGCATGAAGTGTAATGATATACAGATTTATATGTGATAGCAACATGTCATAATCCATGCTTATTTATTCGTCTCATGTTAAGAACAACATGTTGGACAGCTCACCGTCTCGCTGGCTGCTCAAAATACCCCAATGCAAGAGCAGAATATCCAAGACTACGTAAATTCTGTTTTTTTTTCATTTTTTATGTGGATAAAAGACCGACGGAAGGAGATGGATTTCCCCGTTTCATCTTCTTCTATCCCAGCTTTTCTTCTTGGTCGCCGTTTGTGATGACTAATGGGCAGAGGTTGTAGGTGTTCAGAAAATTTGGTCTGTTTTATCAAGAGCAGTATGAATACAAACCAAACCAAAGGAAAGTGCAACAATGTTGCAATTTCTGTTCCAAAACCTAAGCCATGCAGTATTCACCAGACATACTAACTTTATTTCACCTAAAATCAGAACATGACTTGAAGTCATTTCAACAATAACTACAAACTTTTGTGCCACCTTCTAACACCTTTTGACTACTTTATCCAGCTGCTTTTGTGATACTTTTACCACTCTTGACATATTTTTAATATTTGTAGCCCATGTTGCCCAATTTTAACTCATTTTTACAACTTGATCAGCAACATTTTTGCCCTTTGTCCCTATTTCCCACTAATAAACCCATTTTTTTCTACTTTTAACCCTCTGTCCACTATTTTATTTGACCATTTTTGCCAAACCTTTACCATTCCTAACACTTTTTTGGTACTTTTGCCCCTTGTGCCAATCTGTATTTCTTTTTCATTACTAAATCTCACCATTTAAGCGTAATATTAGCTGTTTATAACCTATATCCTGATACTTCTTGCCCCTTTTACCACTCTTAACCCTTTTTTGACACTTTTTGCCTCGTTTACCCCACATTTTAACTCCTTTTTTACTACTTCATCCATCTGCTATGCAACATTTTCCCCCTCTTAACCTGTTTATTGACAAGATTTGCCCCTTTGTTTTTTGTTAAAAATTTAAAAAGTTAAAAATTCAGCATTTCATACTATGAGGCTCAGTGTTAGACTAGTATTAATCAAAGCACAAACATGCTTAATTACAGCCTTAGTGAACAATCTACAACACTTTTAATGCCCTAACTTTAACTAAAAGTTTCACTGTCTATATCTGCCAACTGTGTATTGTTGTTGGCCTTATCCCTCTGATCTAAAATGATGTGAACTGCCCAAACAAATCATACACAAACTGTTAAAACATTTTTAACCATCTCCTACCACTGGAAGAACAATAACACATGAAGCCACCAGGCATAGTTGGAAGACGACTCACAACATCTGGTGGACATTTCGTCAAGAGTCATGGCCCGTCTCCCTGTCCTACTATTTGTTGTTTTTCCTCCTCTGCAACCAATCTCCTAGCTCTTGTCATGCTGGCTTGTGTTGGTCCATAACCTCAATGTTTGCACAAGGAACTGAAGGGGAGGAAATAAATGTAAACTAAATTGTTGACAAGTTAGTGCTGAGGTCAAGTAAGCTGTGTGAAATCCACTTGTGTGTCCAAAATGTGATACTTTTGTACCATGATTGTCCTTGTTAGAGGCTGTTCTGATACAAGAAGGGTGCACTCATTCCAGTAAGTCCATACCCAAAAGGCCAGTTTGCAATAGGACCTGAAAGAGGGTGAACTTTAACTGTGCAGGTTAAAGTACATGTCGATGTGGCCATCAGTTGTCAATGTTAAGTGAATTGGAGTGAATGGGACTGAATGAATGTGAATAGGTGTAAGAGTGATTTGAGTGGTCAGATTACTAGACTAAACACTATACAAGCTCAAATCCATTCACCATTTGTTTGACCTGTGTGAATGCTCCGCATCGTGCTCCCCTTAACAATCATTTCAAACAACTGAGTTGGTTTGCTAGAGATTTTATCTGACCAAAATAATCCACAAAATGAGTAAATCCTATTGTGTGTTTCTCAGTTGTGCTGACTCTCTCAGACTACAGATCTTGAAATGTGTGTATCAAATTTGGATGTGAAAACATGTCCCTGTCCGGGGCCTAGTTGGACTAGGAGCAATGTGAGTGCACTCAAGCGAGGGGACTGGGGAGGGAAGACAAGAGTGCTTCAGCACAGTATGGGCCAACTGGGCCTTGTGTGAGTGTGAGTCTTTGTAGCCTAAAAAACAAGCATGTTATCACATTAAAAAAGCCAGGAAGTGACACACATAACAGGCTAATTAGACAGTCAGGGCCAAGTACAAAACTCCCCTTGTGAGTGGTGGAACCATTGTGTCAAGGGTACAGCAGGAGGTAAATCAATCACTGTCAGATAAATCAGTACATAGATGGGAAGATAGTGATGACAGGTTGACATGTGAGCATGGTGAAAACAAATTTCAGAAAGACAGAAGGAAAGAGAGAGAAAAGGGCAGAAATGCTGTTGATGGAACGAGTTCCATGAGTTTGAATTCAGGACTGTTTGCAGGAAATTAAAGAGATTAGCAAACTGTTATTTTAAACAACAGTTTTTTAATCTGACATGTAATACAATCTTTTCTTCCTTAAGGTAGAAACAAATGTGTCGTGGTAAGCTCTGGAAATTCTCCAGTATAGTTGTCTTGATAACTTGCAGAGCTGCGTAAATGTACCTGATCCTGTTAAACTGGTGTATGGTGTAGTGATAAAGTGCTTTTTGAGGCAGCTGAGAATGACTGAATCACAGATTATGTACCTGACAGTGCCTGTGAGAACAAATATCCCCTTGGGGACGATAAAGGTCTATCTCTCTCTCTCTATCTATCTATCTATCTATCTATCTATCTATCTATCTATCTATCTATCTATCTAGCTAAGTCTGAACTTCAGGATTTTCCCTCTAATTTAAAGGTACGTGATTAAAATATTGATAGAGTAACCACATTCTCTATCTTTTGGCAACTCTGAGGGTTGCAACTCTGTGGTCATGGCAGTTGCTAATGAAGCTGAAAGAAATTTGGCGTCCCTTGCCCTCAGGGCCACAAGGTTGGGGGGATGCATCCCTACGCCTTTAAGCTACATCGTATGTAGCTTAAGGGCGTATGAAAGCTCAGCGCAGGGGTAATACTACTGATGCTGCAACCATTAGACAAGCTGCACTTCACATGAAGGCAGCAGGGCAGAGCCCTTGCGACTTTCGCCTACAGATGAGGAGGGAATCCTTGCGCAAAAAGCGTTGATCACGTTGGTTGAACATTGTTGGTGTTGTTGAGGTGTCGTCAACCGGTTCTCAAGTGATGCGGCTCAAATTGAGGCGGTCTTTCTGGGTAGGCACCTGGAACATGACTTCTCTTCTCTTGGGAATGCATGTCTCCAGGGCCAAAACAAAGATCCAGGCCTTTGATGCTCTCTACAAATTTGTGATTTTGGTGAACAAATTTTGGTGATGCTAGTAGACAAGGATACACTCATGAAAGAGGGGGGCATCAAAGAGTTGACCCCTGGACTGGCAATGAGCTCTTCCTCATGCATGTTCTGACAAACGCATTCTCTTTCTTTGGTAGAAACGTAGGCTCACATGTTAATAGTAATGGGCTTAGCTGTAGACTCACCTGTTTTTGGAAGGGAATAAGAAAAAATGATTGGTTTGACTCATGCTTTGTCCAAGACACACCTTTGTACAGGTGACTTTTTGAAACCCCATTCTGCACCTTCTTAGCACACTCATCATGCATCCTTTAAGTAACAAATGTGTGGGAAAAAATTAAGATTTTTTTTGTAGGACAGCTTTGGTTCAGAAAGATCAACACCTAGTTGAGTAAGATGGCACCGTCTATGCCAGCCTCGGTTCTAAATGAATGAATGGCGAAATGCAGGTATGCAAATAATGTATTTTAAGGGGTCAGGAGAATAAATGTTCCATCAGGTACACATATGTTGAATTTTAATTTTTTTCATTAAAGCACAAGCGATTTATCCCTTTTCTTGCACATTATTTGAATTTAATCAACTTAAGCATGTACCACAAAGTTGACAAAGACAAAGCACATTAATTAGCAGACTTAGGAAAAGGCTTCTTCCCGTAATACACTTCAGCACACTAATCAAGCTTTCCAGTGCCTCACAGCAGCACCCAATACCCTTGCAAAAATAACGATGACCAATCCACAGCTACTGCCCTCATAAAAAAATGCCGTGACGTGTGACTGCTGATGGAAACTCTCTGTTCTCCATCAGTCCTGGAACAGCATGTGGCGTCCTGTCCACTCTGAGAGCTAAAACCTGCAAAGCATTTCCAATGACTGACTCTACAGTTGGTTATGAGTCTTTACAGGATGCATGAAAATGTTAGGTATTTATTGGATCCTTGCTGATGTGAGGGAGTGTAAGGTGTTCATTGGCTCCTTTTCTGAAGCCTCCCCAAAACAAACCTTTACAGAGTGTGCGACTCTGCCCCACCCCTTTAGCATTGACTCTATCCACCACCATTAATATCTCATTTCACAGATGGGTGGTTGGTGGGTGTGGTTAAAAAGACTGAGGGTGGTGAGTGTTGCTTGGCTCAATGTCATATTTTCCAGGATGAAGAAAACAAGTCTATTTGTGAAGTCGCCACAGGAGCAGAATGTACCTTAACTACAGGACCGTGTGACCTCACATGTTTGTGTGCAAGTGTGTATTTTTGTGTGTTTGCTGGAGCCAGCTTGGTGGCTGGCTGGTTTTGAGTGACATTTGCACAGTCATGAGCATCATTTTTTAGGAACCATGTTATTACTAAAGCTTTAAGATACAGAGGCATGACTGAGAACAGATCCAAATATATACACATATGTACTGATGGATTATTTCATCAGATAGTCAAATATCTTTAAATACAACAAGTCATGTCTTAAAACGTCCTCTATAGGTTGGTCACCTGACACTGATGATGCAAGGATGCTAGATGAGGGGCAGGAAGTGAAGAGCAGTGAAAGTAAGTACTTTAAAGCTCTAGATGGACATGTACGTCGCTATTATCATCAGAAAAATTCTACATACAGCACCTATAAATAATGTTCAAACCTTGGATGATTTATTGCTTTTATAAATCAATCATGCTCAATATATTTTGGCAAAGAAATATCACAAGGAAACCTATTTAATGCCAAAGTGAAAACATATTTCTACAAAGTAATTGTAAAATAAGTAACAGCATAAAATTCATCTCCTTCAAGTCAGTATTTAGTAGAGTCACCCTTTGGCTGCAATCTCAGCACTGAGTCTGTGTGGATAGGTCTCAGTCAGGCTTGCACAGCTAGACACTGCTATTTTACTCCATTCTTCTTTGCAAAACTGCTTTTAATCTTCGTCAGGTTGCACTGGGGTCAAATGTGAACAGCTCTTTTTAAGTCTAGCCACAAATTCTCTATTGGATTGAGGTCTGGGCTTTGATTCGGCCACTCAGGAACATTCCTCTTGTTTCTGTGTAGCTTTCGCTTTTATGCTTTGAGTCATTTTCTTGCTGAAAAGTAAATCCAAGTCATAGTACTCTTTCAGACTGAACAAGGTTGTCTTCCAGGATTCTCTTTTATTTTGCTGCACTCATTTTACCCTCTCCCTTTATAAGCCTTCTAGGATCGGCAGCTGAGAAGCATCCCCACAGCATGATGTTGCCACCGCCATGCTTCATGGTGGGGATGATGTGTTTGTAGTGATCTGCAGTGTTTCAGTTCCGCCATACATAGCGTCTTGTCTGATGGTCAAAAAGCACCATTTTGGTCTCATCAGCCCAAAGAACTTTCTCCCACTTGACTATAGAGACACATACACATACATTTAGCAAACTCTAGTCCAGATTTAATGAGTTTTTTCCAACAGTGGTTTTGCCACTCTCCCATAAAGCTTTGACTGGTGAAGAACTCAGGCAACAGTTGTATGGAGAGTTTCTCCCATCTCAGCTGCTGAAGCTTGTAACTCCTTCAGAGTAGTCATAGATGTCTTGGTGGTCTCTCTCACTAGTCTCCTTCGTGCACACTCAGTTTATAAGGACGGCAGATTTACACATACGCCATATTTCTTCCATTTCCTGATGATGGATTTAATTGGTTGCTTGGATTATCTCTAGACCCAGCATCCTCGAACGGGTTAAATGCTGCAGATGGATGGCTGGTTATTGGCTATCCTAACATGATAAACAAAAAAAAGTTATGTTTACCATTGTATAGGAAGTATTAATAGCACTGAAAGGGTCCACATCATGTTTCAGTGATGCTTTAATTTTCCTGTTCCACCATTGTCAAGTTACAACTGATTATCATTGTGCTAAATCCAAAAACAAAGGTTCATTTCCTTTCTTCTTTTAACAATATTTTTTAAGATGGCATGAATCAAGTGAAGACTGAACTCAACCTTGGACGGACACAAGGACTTCATCCTGTGCACACAGATTGTTTCCTCTACCCTCTACACACCAGTTCCTTGTTCTCTATTATGACAAGCGGAGATGCATTTAATGCATCAGTCTGCTCTATTTCTACGTTTAAATGTATGCATCAGTAGAAATGACAAGCAAAATGACTCAAGATGAGCAGCTGTACCTCAGTTAAGTCAATGACGGCTCCTATCGTGGGTCCAGTGTGATGGGCCATGATAAACGTGGGAGGGAACAAATTGTAGAAATTGCTACACATTACATAGCAAAACAATCAGATTACACAAAGACAAGTTCTGTAGATGGTAGACATCCCTGCTGAGTACTGTAGATGTTCTGACTTCCAAATAGTTCATTTTACTTTATTTGTTAGCAGGTCTCCAAAACAGTTATTTTCAACATAATGAAAAAAGGAATTCAATTACACAATCCTTCTAAAAAACTTAAAATGAAACATGGTTACACTCATCTAAGTTAACTCTGTTTTATGGTTTTTTGCTCGAATCCCAGATGACCCCTCAATCTGTCATATCCCATGTCAAGGCCATGCTTTTGTTTGTAAAATGAGATGACAACCAGTCGTGCAAGAAAATGATTCACAGTTTAAGTTTAGTGTGAGTCAATGGTTTTGTATTGTTTGAAAAGGCACTGGCCCTAATTTGGATGTCAAAATGAAGGTTAAAGAAATTGAATAGATGGGTCTGTGGCCAGGGTTAAAGAAGTGATTCATAAAACACATCCAAAGAAAAAGAAAAAGGCAGAAGTCGAAAGAAAAAAATACAAGCTAATAAAAATAAGCAAGCATATTGTTGAATCCCTATCAAGTACTTTAACGTGAAATTCAAACCGGTAAACCTTTCATGGGACATCCGAATCTACATCACAATCTTCAGTTATCAAAGTCTGTGAGGGGGTCTGGCTGCAGACTGTTCATCTCTGATGGCCACTCTCACAGACCATTCAACCAAGACACCGTGTATCTCAGAAAAAAATGCAGTACAACATATTTCCAGTTTTAAATTTTTATTCATAAACGTTTGGCAGTTACGTTATCATAAATAAAACAGAGAAAGGTCAGAGGTGTATTACATTTTTTTTAAATAACATATAGATCCATTTTAGAAGTAATTACTTAAACATGGCTGGCTTTAGCTAATGCTAACATAGCTACGTGAGCTACATATTTAACATTAATGCAGCAGCCAATGTAGCTATGTAAGCTTTAGCAATGTGAGCTTTAGCAAACAAAGCTATGTAAATAATACCATAACATGAATAGCTACTTTGTGATCTTTAACTACATTACCTACATATCTAGCTACATCATCTATAGCTAAGTTAGATTTAGCAATGTGAGCATTAGCAAAGGTAGTTAAAGCTAATTATGCTATGCAGATAGCATAGCTACAGAGCTTACATAGTTGCTTTGTGAGCTTAACTTTAGCTCTGTCATAATCTACAGATACATTTTATTTAGTAATGTGTGCTTTAGCAAACATTACTAAAGCTAACTCAGCTACACAGATTATGTACCTACATACCTTATAGCGCTGCTTTGTAAGCTAAGCTTTAGCTATGTTTTCTATATAGCTCAATTATCTTCATAGCTTTGTTATCTCTGGCTAATTTAGCATTAGAAACATGGGCTTTAACAAATGAAGCTAAGGCTAACTTAGCTACACAGATAATGTAGCTATGTTTGCTTATTTTTGAGCTTAGCTTGAACAATGTTAGCTACATAGCTCCACTATCTACTGCTGAGTTAGATTTAGCAATGTGAACTTTAGCAAATGTAGCTAAACTAAATTAGCTACACTGACATCATAGATACATAATGCTTTGTGTGTTTAGCTTTAGCTACATTGACTAAGTAGCTGCGTTATCTATGTAGCTTATGCAGCTAACGGAGCCACGTAAGCTTTACTTACTGTGTTGGAACGTTTTCATGCAGCTTTATTTCAGTCAGCAGACTGTTTATTCAGCTTTATGAAATGTTTCTGTACTCAGATTTTGCAGGCCAGGTTTTAAACTTTTGGTATCCTAACCTTTACCTTAACCATTACCCAAACCTAAACAGAAGCTTTGTCTGAATTAATTTCTGTTCTGGGATAAACGGCGTCTCAGATGGGTGGCCTGTGAGAGTGGCCATCAGAGATGAACAGTCTGCAGCCAGACTGTGTTGAAATCTTTCCAAAATAATTGTCTCTTATTGGAAACAGGATGGCATTTCAGCAACATGAAGACTCTATGTAGTGTAGGTCCGGACTTCCTAAGAATAAATATAATTAACTGTTCCATTTTTTTACAGTCTTTAAAGTTTAAACTTTCCTATCATCCTCATCTCAATAGGTAGATGAATAACCAATGATATCTATCTTCTCATAAGGCTTGGGAGATGTGGAAAATGATATTTTTGTCTTATAGCTGCTGTCTGACTTGAATTTGCTTCAGCAGTGTTTTATTTAATTGAAAGATTTGCATGGAAAAGTGAATACATACATGATACATCTAAAAAAGACTTACTTGGAAATTATTGTGACAAAAGTTGTAAGACTTTATTCTTATCAAAGCCCCTACATTTAAAAACACTGTCAGCACAAACATCCTGACTTTTTCCCCATCGAGATATTTATTAAAGACGAGAGGAACATACTATATTTATGTCTGAGGTAAATTTCAGATTCTTACTCTGTTCTTGGAAATGCTACCTACATAGGCTAAAATTAATCCAATGCACAGAGGTTAGGATCTTCTGGGCATGCACTTAGTGAGAAATAAAGTGATGACCTCACATGTAGAGGTTTCGGTGCCTTGCTCAAAGGTACCTCAGCAATGCTTGGAGAACAGGCTGGCAACCAGAACAATTTCCACACTTTGGTCCAAACCTGGGCTTGAAACAGCATCCCTCCCTTTCACAACCCAAGTCCTTATGGAAAGAACTACTGCAGCCCCTGGAGTATAATCTTCCAAAAACTGTAGAAAATTTTCAAACTAAAAGTCCAGCTTTTTCCAGTTAAAGTTATTTTAGGTAGTAGGCACAATGAACAAAAAATCTAAGGGCTTTATATGTGATAATAAAACACCCTATAGCTCCTGAACCTTCGATTTCACCTCCATTTTTAAATAAAGCTAGGGTCTGTCCAGTATTCACTGTAATCTTCTTAAAATAACAAGGCATTATTCATCCCCATTTAGTGTGATGGTTGTCAACTACTATAATGTGTGACCAGAGAGGAGCCAAGGTTTTGTCTGATGCCCTGAAGGTGAAACAAATGCATCACAATAAATGCCTCAAGTACTGATAGCCTATGTCAATCTCTGTATACTAAAATAATTTCATGTACCCCCATTACTACAAGGTTTTTCACAATAATGGCTTGTTGGAACATTTTATAGTACTTCTGATCTTGGATGGGGATGTACCACAAAGACTTTTTATCATCCAGTGCTCCCTGATCCTTTCTCCTTTGATTACAAAATAATCCAAAAGCAAACACAGACAACTGATGTTTTGTAAAGATGCAAATTGTGATAATAGGACAATCTGCTGGTTAAAGGAGACATGTTATGCAAAATACACTTTTTCATAACCTGACATGCCAGATGGATTTGTTTGACACATCCATCTGGGAAACCTTCGATACTAAGTGTCTGGGAAAGGGCAGAGGATTTGAAAACTCGGAGTGTGATTGGATAAATATTCTGTCACATCTTTATGGGCCAATCAATGCAACAAAACACGTGATCGAGGTGCACATGCACAGCTACCCAGGAGTAACACGTACCATGGCGACTATAGACATGTCAGTACATGACTTTTGTCGTTTTTGAAAAGAAAACAACTCACTGCTGTTCTTTGTTCTTCTTTTAATGAAGAAATGTCATCAAGGTCTGATAAAACTGGTGCTTTAGTAGCATCCACGCTGATCTCTTCCACCACAGTTGCACCGGCCTCTTGTCACTGCTTGCATATGTCAGGACTCCGCCGTGCCTCAAACTGCCCCTCGTCACTGATTGGTCCTGTCACTTTCTAACCGGGACCAAACAGTTCAGACGGAAGCTTTGCAAGATAGATTCACCAGTGAAAAACGAGGAAACAGGTGTATCCATCTGCTTTGCAAGGTTAACTTTTTCAGGCTGTTCTAACAAAAATATGTGCCCCTGGCCTCACACTTTCTTAAAGTACCAGAAAAATCCATTCCCTCCCCCCTCTCTTTCTCCACCTTTCAGAAAATGATGAGAGAGCCATATCATTAAAGTGGTAGTGAAAACTTTAACATTTTTTCAGCTGTACACTGAGGTATCTGACTGAACTCTGATAAAACACATCAGTGTTGGTGTTATTTCAGACATTTGACCCAAACTGTTAAAAATCTGCATTTTATGGCTTTTAATTAGCTCAAACGGACATCTGCTTTGAAAAATCTTTTCCAAAAAGGCATCACAAACTTTATATAAAAGGTAGAACGTTTCCACCTCTAACCATTTTTTACCGTTCAGAGACCACTCCCATCCTCTCCTGCACCTGCACTGCCTCCACTTAGAGAGCTCTTGCTTTAGTAATGCTGGTGCTGGTGCCAATGGCCCAAACAGGTAGTTTTCAGGACCACCACGGTCCACCACCACTCTACAGCCTGCTTCAGGGGACTCTAGAGGGGAAAAATCCTCCACCTAAAAAGATCACTTAGTGCTGCGGGACTCTTGGCAAGGGGACGTCACTGTCACTCTAGCCTCATCTGGAAAACCCCGTCCTTTTCCCTCCCTCCTCTCAGTACCAAACTGCCCACTTTCTGTGCATTCTTCAAAACTCTGAAGTGGGCGGAGTTAGCTCTGAGCCGGGGGTTTACTTACACATTAAGCCACATTCATTTCCTGAGAGGGGCGGAGCCAGACAGCTTATTAACATTTAAAGCCACAGACACAGAATCAGCTTGAGTGTTTTTTCAGCAAAAAATTTCACAGGCATGTTTTTGAGGACCTCCGAGATATAAACTTGTCTTAAAGTGGTAAAATATGTGACCTTTAAGACAAACGTTAAATAGCTGTAATAAATGTTTCTTGTTTAGATGCACCTTACAAATCCTAATCATATGGACCACAGAGACACTCTGATGACCAATCAAAATTAACTCCTCTAACTTTGTCCTATTTTGCACTACTTCACCTTTTTTACCCTTCCATTTTCCTTTGTTTTTATTTTTAGTTTTATTTTTCTGTCATATTTTTTTTCTGCACAGCAAACACTATAATTGTCCAGTTTTGGTCTTGTATGGTTTAAAGAAATATTTTTTTTCTTTTTAAATTTATTTTAAATTAGTAATTGATCTTTTTTGCCAGACCTCTGCTCTTTTTGTTTTGTAATGCTGCTGCTCTGTCTTAAATCGCCCCCTGAGGACAAATATTTTTTTTAAAATTGAACTGAATTTTGTCAATAGCAGTCCATTTATCCTGCTCTGATCTGTCAATTAGGAAAGACTGTCAAAGATACACCAACTTATCTCTTTTTTTTTTTTTTTTGACTTAGATTTTCCCACTTTAGATCTGACTGAAGCTGGAAATGATCTCAGCAGGAATATTTCCCACACCTTGTCAGTCCAAAGGCCTGGCAGAGATGGGTCACATCCGTCCGTGACTCAATGCTATTGTTCACAGAGTGGGAATAAGTGTGAGACAGAGTGGAAAACAAATGGAAACTTTCTTTTTTAGACTAAGTAATTTTTTATCCACAACCTATTCATCTTCCTCTGTCAGACTACTGTTGAGAGGCATCTCATATATCTTGATGATGAATATGAATTTGTTGTGGAGCTACACAGTGGTTCCAAGCCAAGAGCTGCAGGAGTGACAGCAAGACTGACCTGCACCGACAGCTAGACAGATAGTCATCCTGCCCACCAATCTCACCTTGCCCTCAGGGAGGCTAAAGTTACTGGGAAAAACCCACTCCGCTTGCTGCCCTGTCGGTTTCTTATACAGCTGGCACGGGCGTGAGGATGAATGACAGAGAGAGGGAAAATGGGATCCAGTAGAGCTGGTAGGACAAAGAGAGTGGGAAGGATGTGGGTGAAGAAGTGGATATGGTTTAGTCAAAGGCTGTCCATGTGATTGGGCCTGATCTTTTCCAGCCTTATGGTTCCTCCTCACCTCTTCTCATTGCATCCCTTCCCCTTCGATGTCGATGACACGGACATGGCAACTCTTTTAAAGCTGCTCAGACACTCCCCTGGCAAACAGCAGCTCTGAATGCCACTCTGTCCCACAAATACTACATTCTCACTTGTCCCTGGGTCTAAAAGCAGTCACACGTTATTATAAGACAACAAGATGCAAGCGTGGTGAAGTAATTTGCACTAATGGCTCTTGACTTTCATACAAATGACTTGCCACTTCTGGGCTGACAACCCCTCTCCGAAGGATAGGGTGGAGCTTGAACTAACACAACAATGGTTTTTATTGTCATTCTGGCTCATTCTCACCCACACCTCTGGCAGGGCGCACAGCTTTCAGTGGAACAGCCCGTCAGCAAGCATCAAGCTGATTTGGCTGATTTGAAACGTAAGCGATGTTACTCAGACACAGCTTTGCTTTCTCATGTTTCGTCCCTCTTCTCTGTGTTGCCAGTTGGTGAGTAAATTCTGTTCTTTTCTCTTTTGCCTTTTATATATATGAACAATGAATTTTAGTGGCTGCCCGGCCAGTTCAGCCCTCTTGACTGGCACCAGATGTCTATCACTGTGTTGGCGAGGTGGCTGTTAAATGCACAGCATGGTCTGAGCTGGAAAGCATCTGGTTGTTAGTGGTTAACCCAAGGCTCCCCACAGGGCTCGCCGCTCACTCTTCATCCTCCAGCCTCCAAGCCAATTACGTTAAATTTCCGGTGTCAATGACGTGGTGAATCACAAATATAGGAGCTACATATGTTCGATTGTGAGAAATTCCCATATTTTCCATGTTTTGACATTAGCAGAAGAGAGGGGATTTTCCTTTCACACTAAAGTTCCCTCAAATGGAGATATGTGACATTGGTCTGGTTTTTACAGACTACAACAAGTCACATTTCAGACAATCTAGTGGCAGTGCTTGACTGGCATTACTCTTGAAATTAAAGTCTTGAATCACCTTCAGTTCAGCCGAGGAAAATGCTTTTGGGTAGATGTTTAAGTAATCCACCTTATTGTAAGATTTTCATTTGTCCTTTCATTCATCAGTAATCACTCATTCATGTGTTTCCCTATTCCCCCTCTGTTTACTGCTCTGGAAATCAGCTGGTTTGGGCGTCTACTCACTTAAGCTCTGAGCCAATCCCTCTCTCGATCCAATCATCCCGCAGCTGTCAAATTTGAAGAATTTGTTCCCTCTCCTCCACAGTCAGTTTTTTCAGTGAGACTGTTGCAACCCTCCTCCACCCCAGCTACCTCCATGCCATGTCATTGATATCCAGGTTCAGCTCCTTCATGCCATCCTATCCCTTCATCACCACCTCCAAGCCATCCCATTGGTTTCCAGGTCAAGCTCCTCTGTGTATGCTGCATTCCTTCATCGCTACTTCCAAGTCATCTCATCAGTGTCCAAGTCTGCTCCTCATCTGTTCTCTGTTCCTAAGAAGTCCCTTACTCATCTAAGCCTCTTCCTTCCATCTGCACCACCAGTTTTTAGACTCCATGGGTGGTATTCAGTCCTGCTCAGCCTCAGTTCCCCTTGAAGTTCATCAAGAGCTGCCAATCTGCTGGTCTGTGCATTTTCTGGCTGATAAATTTCCTTGTAGAAACCAGATTCAAAAATCAGGAGAAACACATTCAGTTTATTTTATTGTTTTTTTTATTTTTTATTTTTTTTTCATTTTTGACAGAAAATGGAAAAACAGAAAAATGAGCCGTTCCTTTTTTTTCTCTCGTTTTGGTCATGAAAAAAAAAAAAACTTTTTCTTTTTTTTTTCATGACCAATTTTTGTTTTCTTTCTATTCTGTTATTTTGTTTTCCTTATTTAATGAAATACTAGAGGAAAAGGAGATCACGTGACCCACTGGGAAAGGTGAGCATTTCAAAATAAAAGATATGTTGGTAATAAAGATTATAAATTACAGCCAATTATTTCACCAGTTTACATTATTTATCATACATTGTATTTAGAGCAGTTTGGCCTATGGTCACACAGTAAAAACAATGGATGGCTCTTCATTTGACATGGAGGCTTTTATTTTGAAATACTCACCTTTCCCAGTGGGTCACATGATTTCCTTTTCCTCAAGTATTTCATTAAATGAAGGAAAAAAATAACAGAAATGTAAAAAATAAATTGTACCTATTTAAAAAAAAAAAGTCATTTGTTTTTCTATTTTGTGACCAAATTGAAAAAACAAGAAAATTGCAAATGTTTCCATTTTCTGTCAGAAGCGAAAAAACTTAATAACGAGATTTTCTGCGAGAAAATACACTGACCCTATGTGCAAAAGACACTTGACAATTTCAAACATTTCCAAACTTGTAAAATAAATCATTGTTTAACTGGTATTAGGTCTCGTCTGATTGAAATAGTTGTAGAAAAACCTAAAACGGCTCTTAGAGCTGCCTGACTAAGCTGACCTTACACCAGAGGATTTTGCTAACCCTTTGAGAAGACTTTAAAAGGACAAACATCTGACACCCTCATACATCCGAAGACAATTTGTCAACAAGTCGCTGAGTTTTAAGTCTAAGAATACTTAAAACTTTACAAAGATTGGGAGTCACTCACTAAGATTCACTTTGAGATTATTATTCATCTCACCTGATGGAAAATCACAACAATAACTTTTAGGTAGAGAACAATGAGTGAGAAGCAGCTTTGAGCTGCGTGCTTAACTAACACATAATTAATGCAAATATTTTTATGGAGTTTTATCATAAATTTAGAAACTATAAATAAAGGCAGAAGTCAACATTTAGCAGGAGAGATTTTACAACGAGTGAATTTATGGGACAAACATGATGAATTCTTTTCAGAGGCAGAGCAAGCAGATGCTGACTTCACACTTAATTGATCATGCATGGCACTGATCTACTAATATTAATATCTTAGGGGTTAATTTACTAATGTGTGATGCCCAGGTAAAGTTTATGTTTGGTCATTGTCGTATATATGTGAGAAAATTAGTGGAACTCTCAGGTCTTTAGAATCAGGTTTGGGTATATCCTTTGCACCAATAAAAGCCTAGAATAAAAGGATTAAAATGTCTTTAAAAGATCACAAAAAATGGGCTTGATATGGGAGTTAAAAGTCTTTTAAAAGGGGGCGTAGAGGACAAAAGGTGAGAGGAATAAGGGGTTGTGAGGCTAAAACAGTCACTCAATAAAATGAGGCACTCTGCTGTCTGAAATCAGGGGGCAAGCTGGCCGTTGTAGGTTCTGGTGCCTTGTCGCTGCAGTCCACTTCTCTTCCCACACGCTCCTCACAGTCCGTCACCTGCCAAAGAGGAAAGAAAAACAAAAGGCCACCAGTATGGCGCTCACACACTCCAAATTACATATGCGAGTCATGCTGAATGTACAAGAGTGTTACTATTAACCAAAGGGATACTTAAACCGCCATGCAGAGCTCCTCACTGCGTGTCTGCGTTGTAACAGTCTGGGTTCCTCCACTACTGCTGGCTGGCGTTCATGCCGTCTGCTCTACTGTAGCTCCCATCTATTGCCCTCCTGTTGGTTGTGCGTCCCCAAACCCTCACGGTCCACTCCTCTCCGTGCCTCCAATCTTCCTCCTCTCTGCTGTGTCCTTTACTTCCCTCCCTACAGGAGGACGTGGCAGGCTGATTGTTGCACCGCATTGGTACATTGACCTGTCATTTTACAAAGCTACAGGTGCAGGTTAACTGAAACCAGCCTCAACAACAACAATTACAAACAATGAAGATAAAACCAAAATCACAATAAAATAAAGATCTATATTAAAAAATAAAAGTACTATCAACAACCAATAAAACCATATTTCTGCCTTGTGACATATACATTACCTTTGTTATATTTATCATATAAACATCAGCCTGCTGCGCTGAAAGAAGAAGAAAAAAGCGCTTACAGCAAACCCTATGTACAGTGCATAGTCTGCTTATAGGGAGGTCTGCTGATTAGCATTTCCCCTCTTTGCTGCAGTGTCGTTCTCATCCTGACTTTAACTTAAACTGAATCCAGTGTTAGCCAGGGCAAACCAGACCTTCCCTACATCTGACTGGCCTCAGAAAAAAATCCCTTAAAATGGTTAACTAGTTGTCAGCCATTAACAAACCAATCCAGGCACATTCCAGCACTAAGCGAGGTAACACTGTGGATTATTTAGACTTTGGTGAATAGTTTGACTGTGAAATCTCTGTTTTTCAGTTGTCAGTCTTATCATTTGATACAGCATTGCTATGTGAGGCGACGCAGTTTCACAAAATGTGCTCTCTCAATTTGTTTTCAGTGCCTACACCTCAGTTTAACCACAAGCTCTGGCTTCAACAGCACACTTCACTTTTATGACTCCACTCTTCTGAGTTTCTCCCCTTTTTCACTGATGATTATTTCTCCATGCTGCTCCTGTAAGTGTCTGGTCTGAGGTATCAGTCCTGCTCACAGACATTTTTGCCAAAGGTTGAGGTTGAGGCTAAATATTGCATGGTGTTTTGGTTACTATGGAGGAGCCTGGATCCATTTAACACTTAAGCAGCCATCATTAAGGACACTGCAATTACAGAAGGTTCACTATGCCATACTTCCTGATTATTGATTATTTGGTTAACCATTTTGTCAACCCAGAGCTTTCACTAAGTGCCGTTTTGTGTTTGAATTATGAGCTATAGATCATTCAGTGAGAGTATACGTAACTTTTTACCAATGGTGTGTGTCTCATACTCTCACTCTTTCTCACTCTTTCTCTCTTTTTCCCTTGCTGTCTCAGATGAGCTGCCATTATACATCGGAGCAGAGGTAGATTGTCGAAAGGGCACGTCTCCCAAAACCGCAGAGGAGAAAACCACAGATGCAGCTGTTCAGACAGAACAGATCTGAGGATAAGTTTCTCTCACTCTTTTCCCCATCCCTCACTTTTAAAGATCGGCCTCATTAAATGGAAGTAAGGCTGCTCGAGTCCAAAACCAGAGAGAGTCATGCCCCTCGAGAGTGCTCTGATGCTAACCATAGCCCTGGCACGCTGCAATGTGGAAAACAAGTGAATCAAAAGGAACCAATAAGCTGCAGCATTTCTGCCGAGACATAATATGACATGGTATTGCGTGGGTTCAGTAACAAGGAATCAGCTGAAGCAAAAGCAGTGCTGCTTCACCAAACAGTGGTAGAAGAGTACGTGCTGGTGGCTTTTTAACAACTGCATTACCTTACATAAAGACTTGTGGCAAAACACATCAAGGAGACAATAAAGTCCAAATCCAATCTTTTGTAGCCACTAAGGGCTAAAATCGTGACTCTAAGATTGACTGTATAATCAGCTGGTCGACCACTTTTACCAAAGTGAATTTCCTGAAAATCATTTGGGGGATAACCACCATGTTTTTTCCATGTAAATTGTTGGTTCCTAGATTATGAATCCTACTGACTTTGCGGGTCACTGAATTCTGTCTCTGGGTTCACATCTCTGGAATGAAGCTCTGAAATTTGTCAGCCAATACAATCATGGATTTCACTGAATTGGCCTCCAGGAAGGGGGTATTCATCCAATGGGACAAACAGAAGGTCACCATCCTTAAGACAATTGGATAAAAGCTGCCTTACTAGTGGCTGATTCCCTTAAAATCCCCTTCTCATTGACCAATTTGATGAAAGGTGCTTCTTATTGGCAGAGTAGATGAAACCAGCCATCCTACTGGCAGATTAGAAAGAAGTCATCTTTCTTTTGGTTGCTGCTTTCCTATAAGACTGGGCGTTGAACTAGCCAAAAGTAAGGCAGCATTGACTGAATCAACAAATAGGAAGGCAGTCTTCATCGAATCCCACATAAGGATCACAACAATCTTCAAAATCAACCACTAGGAAGACGGCTTTCATCAAATCAGCAACTAGAATCATGGCACTCATTGTATCTCCCAATAGAAGGATACTTTCATCAGCCAACAGGACTCCAGCATTTATCAGATCAGCCAAAAGGAAGGTGGTCTTCATCGAACTGGCCACTAGGAAGTCCCTTTTCATGGAAAATAGCAGATAGGATTGATATGTTCAACCAATCAACCAAGAAGAGTGGCTTTCTTTGATTCAGCCAATAGGAAAGTGGTATCAATTAAACCATCCACAAGGAATGCTGGTCTCATCAAATCAGCCAATGGTAAGGTGGCTTTCATCGAATCAGCCTATAGGATCGGGGCATTAATCAAATAGTTCCCATGGTGTGGTGGCTTTCATCAAATTGGCAAATAGAATCATGGCATTCATTGAATCACCCAATAGGAAGAGGGCTTTTATCCATTTGACAAAGAGGAATACCAACATCCTACTAGACGAAAGTTGCCTTGCTACTGGCTGAATGGATTTAATTTCCCCTCCTATTGGAAGAGGGCTTTCATCCATTTGACCAAGACGAACACCAACTTTAACATATTAGATAAACGCTGCCTTCTTATTGGCTGATTTAACCAAAATCCCCTACCTAGCAGCATATTAGATGAATGCCCCCCTCCTACTGGCAGCGTTTTTTCTATTGGGTGATTAGAAGACAGCTTCCTTTTGGACCAGGCATTGAAGGAGCCAAAAGTAAGGCAGGATTGACTGAATCAGCAAATAGGAGGATGGTTTTAGATGAATCAGCCAGGATTGTGGAATGTACATCAAACTGGCCATTAACAAGGCGGCTTTCATCTGTTTTGATGAACGAAGCAATCCTTTTGGCTGGTTGCTGGAAGCTGCCTTCCTTTGGCTGATTTGATGACTGCCAATTTCCTGCAGGCCTTTTGGAAGAAAGCATCTTTCCTCTTGGCCAAGTGGGTATATGATGTGATCTTATTGGCCGATTGATGGAAGCCACGTTCATGTCTGCATCACGATGCATTGGGAAAATTATTTTCAACACCACTTCTGATTGAGGAGAAAACATAGTAAAAAGTGGCGCCAACCTTTGTCAGCCTGGTTTGTGGCTCTATTTATCACATCACAGTGAGCTGTGAAGCGGCTGCTTGCAATGCACGATGAAAAGGAGAAAATTGTTAATAGCAGAAGGTGGTATGCAGTGTGTGATAATGGCTTGTGATTATGGTAAATTGGTTGTCCAACATATATAAGTGAAGCCAGTTTTGCCATTGATAAAATAGGCATGAAAAATGCGTCATATACATCAGATGTTGCCTATAATCAGACGTGTATTTTTAAGAGAATGTATGCTTAGATTTTGATTCACCCTAATCTGATGTTATACTGTTCAGCATCAGTTTAAGGATCAATTTTCCCTCTATATTTAAATCAAAGATCCCTTTATGTTTTTATGAGTGGACCTGTCAGCAAAGAAATCAGCCAGTGCAGTTCACTTCCATCCATAACAAATGACTGGACTCAGAGAGCATTTTGATTGATACTGGCGAGTTTGTAGACTTTTGTCAGCCCAAATGTAGTTTTCTTGAGTTTCCAAAAGATCTTAAGCAATGAATCTGATTTCCACATTGCTGTCCTTAATCCTTCATGTTACCCTTCACTTAAGAAAGCTGACAGATTAAAGAAATAATGTTCTGTAGCTGGCATGTCCCTCGTCTGTGTCAGACGTTGAGTCCTAACTGTGCGGTTGTGATACGTCAGTGTAGCTGAGCAGCATTCCCCCTCAGCCACAGGCTCAGATCAGATTCTCTCAGATAACATCAGAGTGGATGGTTAACACAGCTTGTTTGGCTTCTCCTACAAACAGAGGATCAGGTTTACATGAGGACATTCCATCACTTGTCTTCAACAGGTTTGTTTGGTCAGTGTGGCGCCCAGCATAGGAGTACCTGGGAACTGATTGCAGATCACACTAAAACATGTGCAGGAAGCTGTATAATGTTGCATGTGCAGCCTGACACACTTTGTGGCTAGAGAGAAAGAAAGACGTATAATCCCACGATGTTGTCGTTAATGAAAACATTTCTTGGTTGTCATGGTAACTGTCAAATTCTCTTTCACCGCAGATTTCAGCATCTTTCCAGCAAAGATCACAGCTATTTATCTTATCCCACATTCAATGGGAAAATGAGATGGTACCAAATGCGATCCACATGAGTACATAAAAGGTTTAGAAACCTCAGCTAAGCTGCTATGAAATACATAATCTGATATCAGATGAAAAATCCAGTTTAATGACCCTTTGAATACTTTCCATGGATATTTGCTGTAGTTCTAATTTACAGATATAGAAATGGTATAAATTAAGCAAAGTGATTGACACATAAATACAAAGGACTTGCAATTCAATCAAGTAAAGGTAGTGGATGCAGCATTTGCAGAACTTTCTTGGTTTCAGAGAGAGCTAGATCATGGAAACCACAGAATCGTTCAACCCTCACTCAAGACCCCAGGACACCTGAACTCCTTCATCTGAGGTAGAGACTCACTTCCCACCAGGAGGGAGCAATCCAACGTTTTCCGGCTGAGAACCATCAGACTTGGAGGTGCTGACTCACACTCAGCTGCAAACCATCCCAATGCATGCTGGAGGTGCCAAGCTGAAGAAGCAAACAGAACCACATCGTCTGCAAAAAGGAGGTATGAACTTCTGAGGTCCCCAAACCAGAAACCCTCCTCCACCAGACTGCGCCTCGAAATCCTGTCCATGAAAATCACAAATAGAATCAGAGATAAGGGGACCAGGGATGTGTCTGACTTTGTGCTGAGAATGCGGGCAGTACTCTCACTTTGAGACCTGATGGCTTGCCACAGTGGCCCTGCTATCCCATACTCTCTCAGTACCCTCCATTTGACCCCCAAGGTACACCATTGTAAGCCTTCTCCAAGTCTGCAAAACACTTGTAGACTGGATGTGCACACTCACATG
Organism: Cheilinus undulatus; assembly: GCF_018320785.1. Lineage (NCBI taxonomy): Eukaryota > Metazoa > Chordata > Actinopteri > Labriformes > Labridae > Cheilinus > Cheilinus undulatus. The sequence continues at coordinate 9,854,316 of NC_054884.1, read as the reverse complement.
CTCCCTCAAGAAGTCCTGCAAGGGTAAAGAGCTGGTCCACTGTTCCACAGCCAGGACGGGATCCGCATTGTTCCTCCTGAATCCAATGCTCAACAAGCTCCTTTTCAGTGTCCAAGAGTAAGCTTTCTCTCAGAGGCTTGAGCACACCCTCCTTTTTGATAATGGGACCCACCACCCCCGTCTGCCACTCTACAGGCATAGACTAGAAGAATATAGATGCGTCTTCCCCTGGATCATCAGACTGCTGAAGCAGCCGCCCTCTGAGCCACCCAGTAATTGTTGGTTGCTTCCAGAGAACCCTGGGCCAACAGAGCCTGAGAGGTCTCTGTCTTCAGCTCTGGTGTCCAACAGTGGGTTCTTACATTGCTGCCATGACAAGCACTGATGGTCTCCTCATTACAACTCCTAACAGCTACTTCTACAGTGGAGGATATAGTACCAGGTACACCTATGAGCAACCCTATGCTCATCATGTTTGTTCATTATATGGCCACTCCATGAGTATAACAGAAGTCCAACAACAAAGCACTGCCAAGGTTCAGATTGTGCAGGCTGTTCCTCCCCATCACCCTCTTCAGGTTTTTCTGTGTTTCCCACTTGAGCGTTGAAGTCCCAGGCGAGACACCCTCGAGGACCCCACCCAGAGTCTTCCTTGAAGGCCACATTCTCCAAACTGCTGTTTGGTGAATAGGCATAAACAACAGTCAGGACCTTCTCCCTGGCACTGTTAGAAACCCCCTCGTTCACCGTGGAGAACGTCAACATAGCAGCTCTTAGTTAGGGGCTTGTGAGTTTCCTCACACCTGCCTGATGCCTTTCACCCTGGGCAAGAAAGTCCAGCCCCTCTTCAGGAGTTAGGTTCTGGAACCAGTGCCTGTCCCTGCAGGTGGTGAGCCTACAGGGGGGCAGCTCTATGTCATTCTTTTGGGTTGAACCCAGAAAAGCCCCATGGAGAGAAGCCCGGCCACCAGACGTTCCAGAGAGAGTGCTGGCTCAAAAGTTGGGCTTTTCATCGCTGTAGACGGGTGTTTGTCCAACAAAATTTCTTCATCTTCAGAAAAATCAAGCATCAATAACTTATTGTTGAAAAAAATGTTCATTTCATAGAGAAAATTTACAAAAGTTTAGTCGAGAGATCTATACTTGGTCTTTGTTTCAGTCTTTCATACTAGTTTCTTAAGCATCGCACAATAGGAGCTACGCTAGTGAAAAGCTGACCAATCATTCTAACGTGTTTAGGCCTGATACTGTTTTTCATCTTGAAATTAAAAATGTTTTTCCCACTATAGATATAAAAGAGGTAGCTTGCATCATTTCACAGAAGTACTGACACCACAGGGACCAAGGAGCTATGAAAACAACTGACCATTCACACCTCTGTACACCATACATATCACACACTTACGTCATCCTATCATTTATGGAAGTGCAGTAGCAGCAGCGTTTGGAAAGGGGACACACTCTGCTGTTCAAGCTTCATGCCATGCAGGTGAAAATTTGCCAGTAAAAGATATGAGCGCTCATTAACTTTTTAACAGGGCTTTAACCCCCTACCCAGGGCCCCGCCCCCACAACAGCCAGGGTGGGATTTTACTGGCTTGTTAATGTGATTGACATCTCAGCAAGATTGGTTTGTTCATCTGCTGCAATGCAACAGCTTCCACACTTCATGTAGAGAATGACGACAGTCTGTCAGTGGTGCCAGTGGGTTACTGGCTGCAGATATTACAGCATACAGGTTTGTGCCAGCTGGTTGGTAAAAGTGCTATGGATATTAGGCACGCATTGCTCATACTCTCCCTTCTATCAGCCTTCATGCTTTTAAGTGATGACAAACTATAAGCCAGATCTTCATCACATAAACAAACTGTCAATGCATTTAATTTCAGAGTGACAAATTTCCTTTCAGCACTTTTTATTTCATGCATGTAACAGCATGTTGATAATCAAGGCAGACCATAAGGGGGGTTTAAGGGGAGAGGTTTCTGGGGCTGACTCAAATGAGGGGAGGCATGGCTGTCAGCAAAATCATTATCCACTATAAAGTTAATCTGTGATAATGTTATTTTATATTTAACCTGAATAATAGCCACTCTTATTAAAGCAACAAAAATACATTTAATTATTTATGTTGTGGTATAATGTAGCCGTTTTCAAAATGAAAAACGCTTTTTACCTTTTTGATAATGTTAGCAGTGTCAATGTGCACACTGTAATAAAGCAATCCAGGTTATGTCAGACATTGAAGATTAGCCATGTGTGCAAACATTAGGGTGCCAGAGAATAGAGTGAAGGAAAGGAAATAACTTTAAAGGAAAATGAATTAATAGTTGTGTAAAGAGGCAAAAAAAAAATGTTGAAAAAAGTGGCAGTTAAAAAAGTGGTAAAAATGGGTCTAAGGAGACTAAATGGAATAACTGGCAAAATGGGCTAAATGCGGCAAAAATGGGTGGAGGCAATGATGAAAAGCAGTTAAAAAGTGGCAAAAATGTTACCAGAGGCAAAATTGTGCCAAGAGCAGCAAAAGTGTGTTAAAAGTGGTGGAAAAAAATGCCACCTGAGGGGCATCTGAAGTAGTGAAAATAGGTTAAAGTGACAACAAAAAGCCAAAACATGGGAAGAAACGGGTGAAGAAAATGGTAAAAAGCAGTTAAAAATTGTCAAGAAGTGGCAACAGTGGGTTACAGGGGCAAAACTGTGTAAACAGTAGTGTTACAGGTCCCCAGAGCTAAGACCATGTAAACAGGTAATAATGTTTAATTCTGTCTCTGATCCTGGACGACACTGTAAAACAGTATAACAAAGAAGAGAGGCAGAGACGTGGCTTTAGTTGTTTCATTGCTGTGGATACAATGCTTTATTTAACACATTTTCTCGCATAAACTTATTTATTTGCATTGCTATGCTGTATGACGAATGTCCATTTGACATAAATGTAGAAATAATTTTCTCACATTTCTGTAAATATACAACTTCACCTTAACTATTATTTCACATCAACTTCACAAAAAAATGTCTTTTAATGTCACCTTTTACTATGCACTTAAGCACTTTATCAATTAACATTTCCCTTGTTTTTAGAAAACCTTTCTTATTTAAACTCTGCTGGTTAAGTTCAATAAGCACTGGAGAAAACATTTAACACAACTTACTCAGAAAAATGGAATGGATATGCGTGTGCGAGTATGGTCTGGAGGCGCATACAGGTTTGTATTCATAGTCCAAAGAAACTATTAACTGTGTTGTTTTAAATAATAATTTGACAGAAGAAAAAGAAAGAATTTTTTTTTTTAAAATTATACCCCACATGTGACCACACATCAGTGGGCAACACAGTAGCAAAAATGTGTTAAAAGTGGTGGAAAAATGAACATCTGAAGAAGTTCAAATATGTTTAAAGCAGCAAAAACAGTTTAAAACCGGCAAACAATAGCCAAGAAGTGGCAAAAATGGGTTACAGAGTCAAAAATGTGCAAATTGTTGCAAAAAATGGTAAAAGTATGTGGTGTAACATTGGCAAAATGGGCAACTAAAGTAAATCTTTTAAAAAGTACTAAACTAGGATAAATGTGGAAAAGATGTTGCAAAAACGGATTGAAAAGGGGATTTAAAGTGGCATGAGGCTGTGATTTAGACATCAGAACTAGTCAAACTTTTCATCATCAGAATGAAGCAAGAGTTAGCCATGATGCTATTGCGGATGCTACTGATCCTCTACACATGCACTGATATAATAAATAAAGCAAAAATGGGGAGGGCCCATTTGCTGTTTTTTTTTTTTTTTGTTTGTTTGTTTGTTTGTTTTTTGTTTTTTGTTTGTTTTGTTTTTATTTTCAGAGGCCCAGCCCACTCTGGGGCAGTTCTGTTTATGAGTTATACATAATTGGTGCAGACATTCTGGACGTGACCTTACGTTGTTTTTATTTCCTTCCAGGTGCTGATTTCAGTAGATGTCTTTTTAAATCTCTCTCAACAGGAAACGTGTTTGGTAATTGAAGAAGTTGTTCATTTCCTCAAACTCCTATGTACTGTATGTGCCATTAGTGATTGTAAAGTAATGAAAAAGGTCAAAGAGATACAACAGCTCAAAAATTGTGGATACTCACATCTAATTAATCAATATATGTTTCTAAGAACCAGTGGTTCAGATAGACAGACAATAAGACAGAACCATGTGTTTTTCATTAGATGGTCTAAACTGACAGGAAACTAAATAAAAGGCTTTACATGAATCACTCCCCAGGTCTTGTCATGCATTCATAGCATGACTTAGCAGTTTGCTGTTCAGGTTAATCTTTCTTTCAAAATACTGTAGACGGTGGCGGACACATTATGATTAACTATGACTGGATTCCATTTGGAAGTTTCAGTTTCAGGAACCTACTGTTGCATACTGACTCGCTGTCACAATACCTTGGTTTCCTTTAAGGAAACTGAGCCATGATGATAAGAACAATTTTGCTCTTCCACTGTGATGGGTAAAAGTGTCTGCTGTGAAAAATACCTGAGTGTTTTTTATGGTTCAGGTTACAAAATGGTATGTAGAGGCCTTCATCCTCTCCTTCAATCCATGATTTACAGATTTTAAAATAAAGTTCTAAGTATGAAAAAATAAAGGTATGGGCTTGGAGTGTTCTTGTGTCTTCATGGTAGCCAGGACTACTAATGACTAGACCTTCCAGACCCAGGTATCTTTATACTATAATCACTTAAGATACATTGACCACACTCAGGTGATCTCCATTTCACTAATTGTGAGACTAATCAGCTGGCTGGACTTCTGTTGAATTAGGTCTGTAACTTTAAAGGGGGTGAATATTTATCCAGCCACTTATTTTTATCACTTTTTTTATTATTATTATTGACATTCTTTGAAATCTGTTTTCACTTTAAAATTCAAGAGTCTTTTTTTGAAAATTTTCCCTACACAAAAAGACAAATTTTATTGACCATGATTGATTTGTGAAATAATTGAAATGGTAAAACATCAAGGGGGTGCATACTTCTTTTAGACTGTGCATATGAAAAGATACTGCATTGCCAAAACAAGACTAAAATCCAGTCAAGCCATTCCTAAATCAGCTGCTACTGCTGTTTTGTTAACATCTAAAAAATTATGTTACCATTCCCAACTACGTCCGTCAAGCTTCAAATTCTGGAACAACTCTCCTAAAGTGGGTTCTTTCTTGTAAAGGAGTTTATGCACTTGTTTTTTATAATCCCCAAACATCCAGTCATTTTTCTCTCACATTTTCTCTACTTTCACTTACAATTACTTTAGAAAAAAGTGAATGAAACTCGTTCTGCAAAGCTGCTTACTAATTTTTACTTTATTGTTTCCTCTTCCTTTTGTCCTGCCTTCCCTTATGATGTTTGTCCCTCTGTTAATTTGATAAACCATAGCTCTAATTGCATCTTTAAAACTTAGGCTTCTCTGACTCATATGCACATACGGTATTCGGGACAGTGTCTATCCAAAGATAAAGAAAAAAGTTTGACTCATGCAGAGCATGGGGACAGATTTATACCTGGGAGATTTGGATGATTACACACCATGAATAATCTCTGTGATTGAGACTGGAAAAAGCTTGCACTTAAGCCAATAAATCAACTGATGGATACATTACAGCACTTAGAGTCTGGAAATCACAATCAGTGTGATGGGAAAGAAATCTTTCATCATAAGAAAGAGACACTGAGAAGTGTAGCTGCAGTCATAGCACCGTCCAGCACATTAAGACATGTTAAGAGATCCAGTAAAAAACTACTTCAAAGAGCAATATGGTGATATTTCTTCACCTTTTTTATCTTTTCTCATATTTATCAAACTCTTGAGGTTTACTGGCTGAAGATGTTGTAATGTCTTATCATTACATTGTTTTGTAGACAAAAATTAGACTTCAGGAATCTAATTTGTTACTTGACAGAATTCTGATCTGTTAGCCATGAAAAAGACTACTGCATCTTTCTGGAAAGTGTGGCAAATGGCTCTTTAGTGATATTGGTATTCTTTTCTATTCTTTTTGGTTCAGTGGAAGAGTGGGTTGCCTCCCTATTGGGAGATTGACAGTTTGGCCTCTGACTTCTGCAGTTAGGAGATTGAAGGGTGCTGAAATGGTGTGACAACATTTTCAACTAGAAAAGCATTCCGAGAGCGCAGACCTCCACCATTAACCCTAGTATCTCCCAATAGTAAAGGATTCTTTAAAAAAATCTTGAGTATGACCCAAACTTTGTGATGGGAGTAAGTTCAGTCATGTATTTTGCATACTCTGACATCACCAGGCAGCCTCCACCACCATTGGCTGTGCTTTTTTCTACCATGGCTTCTACTCTAGGCTTCAACCATGTCTCTACCTCCACAGTGTTTGTCATTCCGGTTCTCCATCACTATTCGTGGTGTTTTGAATCCCCCCAAGATCCCCCCACCACATCCCCATGTGCCCCCAACCACGGAATTTGCCAGTTACTCCCTCCCAGTGGGGTGACTGCACGGTGAGGCAAAGCATTGGCTTCACTACGTGTGGACTGTCACAGCAGATGCATTGCCTGCCGGTGCCAACAGACGCACTGACAGTCTCACCCATGGTCTAACTGAACGACCGAAAGTCATGGCAGAGGGTGAATATTCCTCTATTCCTCCCAACATTGTGAGTGTTCTAGCTACATTTCGCTGTCTTTCTCTCTGCTGTGCTCTGACTCGTTTCCTTGACCGGGCGTGCGTCTCTCAAACTCTGTAAACTCCAAAATTTTGAATAGAAACACACCCAAAAATGCCACTGGGATTGAATCTACTCATGTCTGCCATCTCCTGGTGTAAAGTGGTAACAACAGTAGAAAAGCACTCAGAGAGCGCAGACCTCCCAGACCTCCACCATTAGCCCTTTCTCCCAATAGTAAAGAATCCTTTAAAAAATTCCTGGATCCAGATGGTGATCCAGATCAGTCCTTGTGCCATTTCTGACATTTCCTGATTTCATCACAATCCGCCTATAGGTTTTTGAGTCATGTTGCTAACAAACAAACTAACTAACAAACCCTACTGATCACACCTCCTTGGCGGAGGTAATAAATGCAAAGTAGAAAGAGGACAGAAATATTAACAGATGGTAAGAAACAGCCCATGCTCTTTTAGGGATGTCTTGAAACTTCCATAGAACTTTTATGTTTACCTGGAGAGTGCTCCAAGAATGACATAAAGAACACTCTGCTCCACTGCTGAATGTTTTGTGCCTATACTATAATCATCTACAGCAAGTTGTTTTGAATGAGGCATCCATGAAGTATCAAATATTAAAATGTAGTTTTCCACTCTATGATGCCCCTCTAGATGACCCACTGATTGCAAATAGGCAGTTATTTTATCTGCATCACTTGTGCTGAGTTTACCATGATACATTTTCCTCAGTTTATGTGCATACTGCTGCATTGTACCAACATAAATATTGTTCTGTATTATTTCACAGTCTTTGCATCTTTGGCTCAACTTACACCAGCAGAGGATGGTTCAGTTAAATGTCTTGTAAAGATGCTACCACTGTTCAAATCTTCGCTTGACCTATTATCTAAACAGTAAATGTATGATCACATGTTCCCATCATAAACTTTAAAGAATAATGGAAGAAGCTTTAGTGATGTAATTAACTAAAGCGGGCATTTAAGCCGGATACTGGGCTGCAGGCATATTGAAAATGCTGTCTCAAATTAATGTTAAGATCAACCCACAAACGAAACAAAGAGGTAGGTAAAGCCTCTGGACAAACACCTACATCATGTTGGCTTGCAGTGACATAAATATGGTCATTTAAACCAAACAGACAAGTAATTTACAAAAACAGATAAGTAAAAATGGAATACTCGCATATTATATTTTGTGTAACCTTGAAGATATGTTGCGAGAATGCATTAATATAAATTAAAAGTTGCCTAATCTTACACCTTCTCTCCTGGTGCTGGGGTTGTTTATCTCCTCACACGGAGAGCACATGGCTAATTATGTATGCATGATGACTTTAAAGCAAGCCTATCTCTCTGCACATGCTCAGTATTCCTGGAGACTATGTAAGGTAAGCGAGAAAGTTTGAGCAGAGCTTTCTCATAAAACAGAATTTTAGTCTCAGTGAGGTTTTCCTGGTTAACCAAAGGCTTAATATCATCAGTGGTATGGAGGGATTTTGAGCGTCATCGTCATCGCCGGCTAATTAGCAGAAGTAGTCTTGGAAAAGCCGTTAATGAGAGGAGGACTGGACCGGACTATCTGCTGTGGAGGTTTTGTCTTTTCGGGACTAGTCCAAATAAACCAGGACAGTTGGATTTACTGGTTTAGCAGATGCTACAATGATATCATGAGGACTGATATTAGCAACTGACGGTAAGACTGATTTTTCATTTGAAACGTAGACATCTGACGCAGTGTCCAGTTAACAGAGCACTGGGGAGTTATGTTTGGATGCTGGTGGAGGATGGTATTTGGCTGTTGTAAGCTGCAAAGTTATGGTAGCAGCCACTGTGCTAACAGGCTAACGGTGCTGATGTGAAGCTAACTGTTGTTGATGATGAGTTTAACGTGGTCGTATATTGTGTAACTGACTGCGTGTGTGAGAAAAGGCGTGCAGCTTTTATTTTGCTACTCTAAACCACTTACACAAAGAAAAATAAGAGAAAGTCTTTGTGCAGTCGGTTCCAGGGTCTGATCATGTGTCTGTAATAACAGGGTAATAATTACTCAGGATTACTGTCAGCTTGGTTTCTGTCTCGGTTTTGGGTCAGGTCTGGAAATAAAAATGTGTCCTCTCTCCCGTTTAGCACAGACTTCTATGTATCAATGTACCACAGAATATCAGATTTATGCTTTTTGCTGCTGTTAATGCAGCAAAATAATGTTAAAGCAAATGTCCGGTAGTTGTTCTAAATGGCCGGAATTCTTGAGGACTGCTGGTCATTTTGACTGAGGACAAAAAAGTCTAGAGGAAACGCTGGTCATGCCATGCCTTGTCTTGTCACATCCATTGTTGATGCATTTTATAATGGAACATTCTGGAAATGGCTGGATAAAAAAGGATCAGTGGCAAGCAGAATGTTGATTTTAAGCAGCAGAAATGAAGAAATGATCCTGGAGATCATTAACTGGTCCCACATGACCTCACTAGCCCACCTGTGTGACTGTTTGTGGTGTGCATGCCTGTCTATCTCAGTAAGTGTGTTAATTGAGTAGAAGCACTGGTGCTTGATGTCACACTTCACTGGAAGCACTCTGATGCAATTATTCTTCCTCTCTCAGGGTGTGCATGTGTGTTTGTGTCTTAATCTTAGAAAAGTTGTTTGGCTGCTTTCATCCTCCCATTAGCACATATACCACCACATACACAATCTTACAAAATTACATACACCCACAGGAGCTACGAGGAGCCAAGACACTGATTCATAAAAAAAACAGAAAACACCCAACAGTTCTCAGCACCTCATCTCATATAATGAGAGATGCTGCACTCAAAGACAATAAGTCCAATGCCAGCCGCGGCACAATGGACTTTACACACCAGCTACAGGAAAACCACATCTCAGTCACACAAACTATCAATGGTTCGTAGGAGTCTTGCCCCAACCAATCTTGTGCTTACAAAGTATACAGGGCAATGAGTTTTTATAGTCAAACAAACTCTGTGCCACATACTATGATGCTTTTGGCACACAGCTCATATCCCCTGGTCTCTTTACAGGGCACCCTACGGCCACTGTCATGCACTGAGGGCAGTTTATGATGCATGGGAAAATGCAGTCTTGGCACCGCACCGAACAGACTCCACACAGTAAGCTGAGGAATGGTGGCACACACTTAAGAGAGTCTATGAGAAAAATGTTGTCATACAAGTTTGATTTTTTATTTACTGTCACAGAGTGATGTCAAATGTTAATAAGGGAATCAATGAGCAGTCTTTGATATTCTTGTACTATTCTCTAGAAAGTGAATTTGAGTGTTTGTTAGAGTTTTGTAATATTTTGCACAAATCTAATCCAGTGTTCTGCTTTAGTGGTCATAGTGTACTTTTGTTGGTTGTGTCAACTTTAAATTGAGAGGGTTCCTTTCACGTGAAACTACGAGCGCAGGTAAAGTGCTTTGCTTAAGTTTCCTTGTGTCTGATGTCATGACTTACGTACATTTTTTCAACCTTTCCTCCATGAGAGCCAAACTGCCACCAGGACTTCCTGGTGCAGTGTCTACCTTTTAGTTATCGTCATTCAGATTTTACTAAATCATCTGGATGGGATTACTCAAAGTGTATTTACACTACTTAAAAAGTTTAACGTAATTGGCTTCAACAACATTTTTGGAGTATTTGAAACTTGTTGAGTTTTACCGTGTAGGATAAAGTAAATGAGAGGAATTACTGTGAAGTTGACGTTATCTTGCATTAAATTTAATTAGTGAATTATATAGCTTGTATATACTTTGTTTGTTATGTATACCCATTCTTTATATGGTCAACTTATAAGAAACAGAACAGAAAAAGTAGAAGAACTTCATTATACATTTGGTAAAAATCATTGAAGCCCTTTATCACTATCACAGACATACCAGCTTTATCAACTGTAAGGACTTAAACACAAATTAAATGAAGGTTTCTGAGTCCCTTTGGAATCAAGCTTGCCAAATGGTGTGTAATATGACTTTTTTTTCGTTCATGGTGATATCATTAACAGCTGAAAACCAAAGCCACTGTTGACATATTTATCAGTTTCCTTCATCTGTCTGCAAAAGCCTGCATGGTGACTCATCTGTCCCCTGCAGCCTGCAAGCTCATCCTCATCAGCGGGAACAATCTCGGTGTAAAGCTTGACTGACTAGGTTAAATGATGTCATTAGACATGCATTTTCAGATGCCTTTGATTATTTACTAGGCTTTGTTACCAGGCTGGCCTTTGAAAGTTTATTTGCCGATGATCCCTCATGAACAAATGTTTTCTTTAAGGAATCTTGCTTATGATACCATTGTTAAAGAGTTCATGAGCCGATAAATAAAGAGCCAATAAAAAGTATTCACCCCTGCATGCTGTACCATGTATGGATTTTATAAATCAATCATGATCAATATAATTTGGCGTTTTGACAAAAAAATAACCTCTTTAATGTCAAAACTTGTGCTTAGAGTCTCTCAAATAGAGAAATGGGGATCATTTGAGAGCAGTGAATGTGTCTCGAGTGATTGTAGTATAAAGACACCTGCGTCTGGGCGGTCCGGTGACTGGTTTATCAGTATTCCTGGCTACCATTACACCGTAAAAACAAAAGAACACTCCAAGCTACTCAGATTAAGTGTTATTGAAAAGTTTACGTCAGGGGATGGACACAAAAAATTCCAAGGCACTGAACAATCCATCATCAAGAAATGGAAGGAATATGGCACATATGTAAATCTGTCTAAATCATGCCGTCCTCACAAACCAGAGCATGTGAGTGGAGTGGAGCGATGAGATTTCCCGCTCCTCGCTCACAGAGCTGTTTCTTGCGCCCGCTCGTCCGCTCAGAGGGGATTCACGCCACTCCGCTCATTATCGCTCCACCTTCCACTCAAATTTCTACCCGCTCCACTCCAATCACTCACCGCTCACTCAACAAAAACACAGAAGCGCATTACCATTACCATCTTCTCGGTTTCAGACACTGGGAAATACTGATGTTTTTAAAAAATGACAATGGTGTTAATATTAGCATATCAACACTGTGCAGGCATCTCAAGTCTCTCGGATTATTCCGGCGGGAAGCCCAGTCTGATGTGCTGGATGTCGCTGTCCCTGCAGGAGCAGTGAAACCAACACGGGATGCTTCATGGATACAAATTCTTGCAGATGCATTCTGGGTGAGACTTGCTTCAGACGCATGGTGTGAGCGGTACTGAAGCGAAAATGGAGCGGGATGGAGCGCAAGATAAGGTGCCGGTCCAGCTTTTTTGAAAAAAAAAAAAAAACACTCTGCGCTCTGGCCAAAATCCTTCCGCTCACGCTCCCAGCTCACTCACGCTCCCAGCTCGCTCCCGCTCCGCTCACAAACTGAGTGACTGTGCAAGATGTAGACAAGTGAGAGAGGACACCAAGACACCTATGACTACTCTGAAGGGGTTACAGCAGCTGATATGGAAGGGATTTTGCATACAAACACTGTTGCCCAGGTTCTTCACCAGTCAAAGCTGAGAAGGGACAGTGGCAAAGAGAAGGACACAAGGTAAGAGTTCGCCAAAAGGTAGGTGAGAGACTCCATGGTCAAGAAAGTTCTGTGGTCTGGTAAGAGCGAAATGGTGCTTTTTTTGCAATCAGATTAGACACTATGTTTGGCGGACACCAAACACACCATCCCCAGTGTGAAGCCCAGTGGTGGCAGCATCATGCTGTGGGGATGCCTATCAGCACCTGCCTCTTAAAGGTAGAGGGTTAAATGAATGCAGCCAAATAGAGGAAAATTCTCGAGGACAACCTTTTCCAGTCTTCAAGAGAAATACAGCTTGGAAGAAGATTTATTTTCCAGCAAGACATCAACCTGAAGCATACAATGAAGGCTACATAGAAATGGTTTAAAACCATTACACCTGGTTAATGTGCAATAGCTGGAGCTGGGGCAGTTTTGCAAAGAAGAATGAAGAAACATTGCAAAAAAAAAAAAACACTTTATATTGAACATGATTTATTTATAAAATCAATAAATGGTGAAACATCCAGGGGATGAATACCTTATAGGTACTGTACATTGTGGTAGATGTGTGTTCTTGTGTGGAATGGGTGAGGCATGAAAATAAAAGGCAGCACTGGGAGTTTCTCGTGTCTTGTTAAACAGTTAGAATAATTAGTTTAAAATGTGTTGATTGGGAACAAAGCTTAGATCATAGTCAAGGTTAATGGACCACCCACAAATGTTCACATTAAAGGAGGAAGTACAAGTTCAGGAGAGGTTAAATGTTTAATAAAAGAGTAAAAGACTAAAATAAAACTTAATGGCCTAGACAACAGCTACTTTACCTTGAAAACATGTTCTAACTGTAGCTACAATTTTTTATGATGCATATAGCCTAGTTATTACCCAGATTCAACCTCAGTGCCAAGCATTGTGATAAACAACACTTGGACATTTCTCCTAGCTTTTTTCATATTCCTGAATTTTCATTCCTATGTTTTTAAGTTTAAATCAGGAGCAAATATTGTGTGTTGATCCACTCCTGTGGAGCTGCATTATATAAACACTTTACTCTGTGTGTGTGCAGCTGTAAACAGCTGCTGTAAAATGTCTTGTGTACCCACATGAAATTGAAAATACTTTCTTCAACCTTTAACATCAATTTTAGCACTACTGGGATTTTTTCTGCTTTCTATTGCCTGTTTACTTGCTCTGTTAGGGAGAGGTTTCCAGGGTCCAGCCAAACTGGGGGCCCATGGAGGTCAGCAAAAATCATTGTCCATTGTAAAGTTAAGCTATGAAAATGATGTTTTGTTTTTAACCTAAAAAGTGGCAAAAGTTGCAAAAATTGCTTTAAGCATAGAAAAATAGCAAAATGGGTTAAGAGGGTTAAGAGTGGCAAAAAAGTGACAAACATTGGTTTAATGTGTCAAAAAAAATGGTTGAATAGGATAAAACATGGGCAAAAATGGTTAAAAGAGGCCAAATAGTATAAAGCGAGTCAAAAATTTAAAAATGCAAAAAAAGAAATAGCAAATTGGGTTATGACTGGCGAAAAGAACAGGTAGAAATTGGAAAAACATCGCAAAAAAGTAGCAAAAAGCATCAATAATTGGTAAAAAAAAAAAAAAAAAAGTAGCAATAAGAAACAACAAAAATGGCTTAAATGTGCCAAAGAGGCCTTGTCAATTCTGTGGGCTGGCCTGAGTGGAGGCCTGAATTACACTTAAAAACTTAAGGCTACATTTACACAAAATAATCCTCTGAAAATTAAATTATTTTTGCTAGTGTTTTCAGAGGATTTCTGCATTCATTCAATCAAGTCTTGATACCTACCACCATGCAGTTGCAAAACTGACTACATAAATGGAGTAGGCTATGCATGTCAGAAAAGAAGTTGGTGGTGGTCCTTTATAATGCACATACCAATCCTTCTATGAGTGGTCAGGTGAGAACATACAAAAATGGCTGACACATGAACATTTGTGTGGATGAACTATAAGAACGGGTTGCTACTTCAAGTGACCAAGACAGACTGGTTGTAGATAATTGATCTGAGATGCTGTATATCTCAGAACTGGAATACAGGCTAAAAATTTCAGAATAAAAACGGATTCAACTTCTGTTTAGGGCTAACGTAATACTTAGGATACAAAATGTAGAATGTGAGAAACCTGATCTGCAACAACTGATAATAAAACTTTAAATAAAGCTGAGTTAACAGTCTACAGAAAACTACAGAAAAAAAAAAACATGTGTCCTCCATGAAAACATTCTAATGCAGCCAGTGTATCTTACATAGCTCTTTTAGCTGCACTAGCTATGTAGATAACAGAGCTACATAGCTAAGAAAGCTAAAACTAAGCTCACAAAGCAGCTATATATCAATGTTATCTGCGTAGCTAAGTTAACTTTAGCTACATTTACTGAAGCTCATGTTGCTAAGGCTAACCTAAAAATAACTAACATAGCTATGTTGCTAATTTAGCTACATAGCTAAAGTAGCTACAGCTAAGCTCACAAAGCTGCTACAAATCAATGTTATCTGCGTAGCTAAGTTAACTTTAGCTAAGTTTACTGAAGCTCACGTTGCTAAGGCTAACCTAGCAATAACTAACGTAGCTACATAGCTACTTGTCTAATGTAGCTACCTAGCCAACTTAGCTTAAGCTCACAATGCAGTTATGTTAGCTACGTGTCTACGTAACTAGGTTAGCTTTACCTCTTTTTGCTTAAGCTCACGTTGCTAGAGATAACTTAGCTACATTGGCCTATTTAGTAACATTGATTATGTAGCTAGCATAGCTATGTTAGCTTTAGCGAAAACTTATGAAGCTAAAGTGAGCACCATTCATGTAACTTATTCTAAAATGGATCCAAACATACTTTAATCCGGGATTAGACCTCTGACATTTTTCACTATTTTATCCAGGAAACATTTCTTAGCCTGTTATGTTTGTGATATTATTATTTCATGAATGTAAGAGACTTGGTTTATGAAAAAAGGTGAATTAAAAAAAAAAAAAAGAAATAAAACTGGAAATACGTTGTACCAGCAAACTATGGCACTTCTTTTCTGAGTTAAATGGTGTCTCAGATTAATGGTCTGAGAGAGTGGCCGTCAGAGAACAGCCTGCAGCCAGACCCCTCTCCAAGTGGCCATAAATGACAAAGTGAATTTATTTAAGAAAATGCCAGTAACCAATAGTACAAAGAGGACTCAGGATGCACCATTATTGTTGACAACCTCCTTGCACATGGCGATTGACTGGAAGCAGACATGTGTGAAACAGTCTCCACTTTCAGAGGGAGCTGCACACTGCCACTTGAAGAACAATGCAGTTTGCAGTCGGGGAGCCATTTTTAAAACCCCCAAAATGCTGCCAAACTGGTGCTGGCTTAGTTCAGGAAAAGGAAAAGATCGCTTTGCTATTCACAACACCTATCCATGCTGGCACCCTACAGAGTTTGTACTCAATGAAACAGAAGGAACATCAGAGTCAACACTAAAAACCCCCTACTGTCTGTAAACATAAGTTAACAGCGTGCAGCAGCTCTCCTGTGAGTCACTCAAGCAGAGCCAGACAGAAACCCGTCCACGGAGAGCGAGGATGCAGCGGTATTTCCTGTACAGCTTTCTCCTGCAAACATTAACTAATGATGCCATTCACTGTGCCTCAAACATTGGAGCAGGTGAAAGATTGAAAATGCTTGTCATGGTGTTGTCATTGGTATGCTTCCACTCATGAATATTGTGTAACACTTAGACAAGTCATGAATGACACATTGACTCGTCATGGTAGGGAAAGCACAGGTGTAGCATTCCACTCAGGTGTCACAGTTTTTCAGGGTCATATTCTGCATGCTTGCTCACTGAGAGACTGTGATTGAATCTTTTATCCTACAAACAGATGAGAGCTTGAATACTTATTACTGCTTTAAAGCAAACTTGCCATAGTACTTAACAAACCCTGCAGTAAAACATCAATAACAAGCATAGGTCTGACATTTCAACCCTGCCAGACAGCACCCATCACTCTTATCCACAGCTGGATGACCTCTGAAAGGCCATAAGGTCAGAGTTCAATCTTTCAGGGTCAAGTCTTACATTAATGTTCCTCCTGACGTGTTTTTACATGGACAAAAACATTCCCTTGCAGCGCTCTGGAGGGTCCAGGTGAACTGTGATCCGAAACATTAGCCACTGAACTTTATACATTCCCCTGAGATATTTACCCCACACGTCCTTGTTTATGTTCCTCTTTCTGGATCAGCTTCAACTTCCTGTTTCTTACCATTTGAAAGATGATACTCTTCTACAAGGTTACATGTTACGTGTTTTTCCATCTATGCCTTTTTGCAGCCTTCTCTCTTTATTTTTTCATAAACTTGTGATCATCAACTGGTGGCCTGGGGCCAGATCAGGCCCCCTAAAGCTCCCCATCCTGCCCCAGAAAGATGGTTACATGTGAGGATGAAAATAAATGTCTTGGTTTTTAGGGTATCTTTTGTCTTTTTAACTCCAACAGACATTAAATCAACCCCAAAGCAATCAAGATGGTAACGGTTCAATCCTAATAAAATCTGCATTTTTAAGTGTCAACTTCCCACTGGCTCATGGGGAGTGCAATTTTCCTGCCTGAGAATAAAAACAAAATATCTGCTTCCTGCATTAGTTTCTCACCTATCAGGACGAAAGACGTTAACATCAAAACTAGTTAAGGACAACTTGATCACCTCCGAAATATTCAGCTAAAATATTTCAATCGTCCCCTTGTGGCTGGTTGCAGGGATGTGGACTGATCAAAGTTAATGCCTAAAATGACCTGCATTTTGAAAGATATATTACTCCAGCTTCTCTGATTTGGGGTTGCAGGGGGCAAGAGCCTATCCCAGCTGTCACTGGGCGAAAGAATTGGCACATCCTGGACTGGTCACCAGTCAATCGCAGGGCTGGCACATTAAGACAAACAACCAGGCACTCACACCTGTTTATAGTCAGCAATTAACCTAACAACATGTTTTTGGTCAGTGGGAGGAAACCAGAGTACCCGGAGAGAACCCACCCATGCATGGGAAAGACCCTGGCCGGGACTCAAACCACGAACCTCATGCTGTGAGGCAACAGTTTTAACCCCTCCTTCCCCATGCAGCCCAAATAAAGAAACGCAGATGCTGTCAAAAGAAAAAAATATTTAAACACAATTTATTTGGGATTTCTGTACTTAATCGTGATTAAACACACCTGTTTTTTAACATTCAAACTGTTTTGCATTCAAAACTGCTTAAGTGTCATCTTTTTATCTTTCTGTAGTGTTAAACTAAGGATAATGGACGTACAGTTTGGACACTGCTTTTACAGACTTAACCACAGAAAAAGGAACTTGTTATGGATTGAACAGGAAATAAGTGAACAGTAAAAAGGTGCACATGTGATAACACAAGGTTCAGGTGACTCTTTACTTTGGCTGTCTGTTAGTTTTTTAAAAGTGAAATGAGACATTAACATTCACAATGAGACATTTATATCACTGTGGCCAGGGGCGTAGCTAGGGATTTAGGGCCCCCAGAAAGAATATTACATAGGACCCCCCTTAACCTGCTAATATCTATGCATTTTAATGTATTTTTGCAGCGCTGGACGACAACATTTGGACGAAGAAGGGGTCCCCAAGTATTGTATTTTACTCTATCTTACACAAATTTGAGTCTGTTGAATTCATTTAGTGGTTTTTGATTCAATAATGACATTAAATACTAAGAAAAAATAAATCAAAACAGATTTTGTTTAAATCTAGAATATTTATCTAAATTTTATTCAGTTATTAGACTTTTGTCGGGGGCATTTCTCTTTTTTCTTGCAAAAGCTGAAATGGTTTCAAAGTCAAGGGTTGGTTTCAATTGTGTTTTTTTAATTGGTTTCAGTCCACATGCAACTTAACAACATCAAAATATCATAATTAATGGTTGAATATTTTAGTATTTTTGAGAAATAATGCAATTGGATGTTAGCAGAAGCACTGTTTTGGTTATGACAGCAGAGTTACAGAAAAAACCTATACAATAAATGTCTCTTTTCTTACTTATTTTTGAAATATATACAAGAAGTAATTTTCTTTAAATCATTCACAGGGTACCTTTGTATTTATTTATTTATTGAAAATGTTGTTTGGAATAATCAGAAATATATATTTTGTGTTTTTATGAGTTAATAGCTAAATATGCACGTTTATCCCAATTTTACACTTTTATTTTGTTTTTGACCACAGGTTGTACCATTTCGGTAGAAAAGCCCATACAACTTAATTCGAATACCTAAACAAGACTGTATCATAAAATAATATATAATATGTCATGAGTGTCCTTTGTGTGTGCAGGGACATGAGTTTGAACATGGCTGTTTAAAAATAGAATAACAAACAACCCAACATGAAGAATCTCCTGAATGAGATACAGAGTTGTCTCCTTCTTTTGTTCTCATCAGTCTTTCTATTTCCCATACACGTAAAAAAACAATTTAGACTAATTTGTACCACATGCAGTAAGCATTTAAATGCACTTTTACTTGTAAACCATTACTTTCTTATCAAAATCAGCCCAAGCTTTATTTCCTTATTTTTACACCAGTAAAATATCCCAATGTTCTCATACGAGTGCTCGCTGTTTAGTGGTGTTGTGGCTTGTTGCTATCAATAAAACATGTCAAATTTGCAGCTAAATCAATCTACAAACATTACTGTACAAAAAAGTTTCAATCACAAATTTGATCTGATAATTGTAATGTGCTTTTGTGATTTCAAGATGGCAGACAATGTTTCCAGGGCAACAGGTCTAATTTAAGCAAAATAAAGAGTAACGGTGCAGGGAACCAAAAATGTAATGGCCTCATATGAGGGTGCTGGGGCATAAGAGGTTAAATTTTATTTTAACTTGAAAATGGTGTATTTAAGAGACCTCATACTAAAGGCACTGCTGAGTCAAATCTTTACTGAATCCTTGTAGTGGACTAAAGCTGGGTAATCCAACCACAGATGGACGCACACTTATTTAGAATTTGCATACCAAGATTTCACTGTTGTGAAACATGATGTATTGTCACTCTTAAGATGATCAGACCGTGCTAAAGGGAAGTTTGTTTTCTCAAGCGCTGATGCCAGCTCCCTAACTGTACATTTTTAACAGGGAAAAGACACGGGCCAAATGTTTGTGGTCTACAGAACGTACAGCTTCAAAAAACTAGGTTTGGAAAAAGAAAAGAAGGCAGAAGACTAATCAGTCAACTCAGATAAAATAAGATAGAAAGTAAGAGTGTAAAAGTGTGAGGTGGGGAGCTATAAGTTTGATTTAAAACAGCAGGACTACTGGAATATAATCACTGAAGACTATTTACCCTTATTTATCTAGCTTTGAAAACCTTTGGAAATATTTGTGATAATGTCAGGCCTTACTTTAAAAAAATCTATAATAAAAAACTGTCACTTTTTAAATCAATATAGACGTTTTAGTGCAAAAACAATCTACATACAGAGCATAGCTTGCACATCTGGACACTGCAATTTTACTCCATTCTTCTTTGTTCTTCTTAACAGGTTGCACAAGATCCGGGAATGAACAGCCTTTTCAAGTCCAGCTATAAATTCTCTACTGGACTGAGGTCGGGACTTTGACTCGACTACACCAGAACATTCACCTTGTTGTATTTAAACCAATTCTGTGGAGCTTTCACTGTATCAGGGTCATTGTGTTGCTGTAGGTACATCTCAAAAAATTAGAATATCATGAAAAAGTTCAACATTTTTTGTCGCTCATTTCAGAAAGTGAAACCCATACATTATATAGACTCATTACACATAGAGTGAAATATTTCAAGCCTTTATTTCTTGAAATGTTGATGATCATGGCTTACAGATAAGAAAACCCAAAATTCAGTGTCTCAAAAAATCAGAATATTACATAAGATCAATTAAAAAAGGATATTTTGAACAGAAATGTCAGGCTTCTGAAAAGTATGTTCATTTCTATGCCTTCAGTACTCAGTTGGGCCTTCTTTTGCATGAATTACTGCATCAATGCGGTGTGGCATGGAGGCGATCAGCCTGAGGCACTGCTCAGGTGTAACGGAAGCCCAGGTTGCAAAGTGGATTCTGTGTGATCTAATTTTTTGAGATGTACCTGTATAAGCTTTCTCCCAAGCCATAGTTCTCTTGCAGACTGAAAAGATTGTCCTTCAGAATTTTAGCCTTCCAAAAAAAAAGCTGCTGAGAAGTATCCCCACAGCATGGTGCTGCCACCACTGTGCTTCACAATGGGGAAGGTGTGTTTGTGGTGATGTGCAGTGTTTGGTGTCAGCCAGCACCACTTTGGTCTCATCAGCCCAAAGACACTTCTTCACTTGACCATGGAGTCTCCCACATGCCTTATTATGATCTCTAGTCCAAATTTAACACGAGTTTTCTTCAACAGTGGCTTTTTCTTTGCCACTCTCCCATAAAGCTTTGACTGGTGAAGAATCTGGGCAACAGTTGTTGTATGCAGAATCCCTCCCAGCTCAGCTGCTGAAGCTTGTAACTCCTTCCGAGTAGTCATAGGTGTCTCCGTGGCCTCTCTCACAAGTTTCCTTTTCGCATGGTCACAGTTTTTGAGGACGGCCTGATGCAGATAGTTTTACACATGTGCCATATTCCTTCCTTTTATTGATGATGGATTCAACTGAACTCTGGAGGATGTTCAGCACCTTGGAATTTTTTTTGCTTGAAGTGTTCTTTTGTCTTCTTGGTGTAATGGTAGCCAGGTCAACTAAAAACCAGTGACTGGACCTTCCAGACACTGGGGGCTCTCTAGACATGAAAACACACCAACTGGCTGGACTTCTGTTGAATTAAGTCAGCCACTTTAAAGGGGGTGAATATTTATGGAGTAACTTATCTGACCTTACATAGCTTTTTTAAGGAGCATTACTTTGTAGACATCTGTGTTCACTTTGACATTAAATAGGTTTTTTTTGTCTTCTTTTTTGCAAACTGATTTGTACTTAAAATTAGGTACACACTGTAACAGGACTGATTTATGGCCACATATGTCCAGTGTTCACTACACAGTATAGGTCTCTTTCTAGTCCAAATATCACTTATTTTCCTGGACACTAGTCTGATTCCTTCCTTTTTTTCTTCTGTTTGAATGTTTTGCCATTTGGCCTGACAGAGCAGGCCCGTCCCGTGTTGGGATGCTGGTACATGCTCTATCCTGTGAGCTTCCCTACAAGCGTCTACTTATCCCTCACATGTGCTGCTTACCAGTAACGTCATCAAGCCCTGAGAAGGAAGTACAGGAATGAAAGCTGTGGGGTCAGGAATAGAAATCAAATGAATCTGAGGCACGTGAAACATAGAGGAAAAAAAACACAAGCATTACCAAAAAAAGAAAAAAAGATTCTTGTGGTTAAGTGTATGAGTGTGTATGCGGTTGTTTTTAAAACCACATGCCTGGGACCTACTGCTCTGATGATTGCTATGCAGGAATGTATCTGAACAAGAAACACACAGACTGGATGATGTGGTTTAATCGTCTATTAAACTTTTTAATTAGAGGTTTAGAAAAAATGGACTGAGTCACTGAAACTTCAAAAAACACACAAATCCTGATGGAACCATCCCTGCCTTTCTCTGCTGCATGCCTCGGTGGCTGGCCGGGATGCTGGAGGAAAGGGCGGTGGTGATGGCACCTCGCATTACATATTTGAATTAGACCCATAATGCCTCTGTGAAATAAACACTGATTTCTGGATTCCCACAACGTGGTGGGTCATAGTGTGGTTTTTAGTTTTCAGTACCTTTCATTTTAATCAGAAGTGCACTGAGTAAAGGGTTCCCCACAACTTGCCCATTCTCATTAAATGTTCCTACTTTTTAGCCAACAGAGAACTTTGTTGAATTTTAAATCTCTGCAGAGACAATTTCAGACATTCCTCAAGTTTTCTTGATACAACTGCTGAATTGGCTTGCTCTGTTTTCTCTCTGATGACTGTATTACTGGATGTGTTGGGGTAATGTGTTACAAAATAACCAGTAAGTTCTCAGAGAACTTTCTTGTAACAAAGATCAAAGTTTGCTCTAGACTCTAGAGTCTAGAGTTATCTACTCTGTTAAACAGTTACTCTTCCATTAAAGTAAACTGATACTGGAAAAAAGAGATATTTCACTTTATCTCATGTTCCATAAAAATGAAATAAACAGTGGAAGATAGATAACAGAGGACAGCATTTACAGTACATTCAGAGAGTTTTCGGACCCCCCCCTCACTTTAATCCATTTCACTCTCATTTCTCTGGATGTTTGCTGAGATGTTTCTCCACCTTGACTGGAGCCCACCTGTGGTAAATTAAATTTATTGGACTTGATTTGGAAAGGCACACACCTCTCTATAGAAGACCTCATGGCTGACAACGCATATCAGAGCAAAAACCAAGCCATGAGGTGAAAGGAACTGCCTGCAGAGCTCAGAGACAGGATTGTTGACAGGCACAGATCTGGGGAAGACTACAAAAAACATTCTGCTGTACTAAAGGTTCCCAAGAGCAAAGTGGCCTCCATGATTCTCAAATACAAGACATTTGGAACAACGAGGACTCTTCCCAGAGTCCTGGCCAAACTAATCCCACTGGTGGAGGAGGGCCTCAGTAAGAGAGGTGACCAAGAACCTGATGGTCACTCTGACTGAGCACCAGAGATCCTGTGTAGAGGTGGGACTAAAACTGGGCATACATTCTGCGATTTCAAGTCGACCAAACAACAGTTCGGGCAGAATGTCAATTCATACTGTGCAGCTCAATCGCTTACGACGTGCAACCATTGCGCACAAATTAAGCGCTCAAACTGTATGGTCCAATGGTCGTGCATCGTACGAGTGAAGTCAGGACAGACTGTGACAGAAATCCGCAGAGTTTCCTTTATAAAAAGTCTCACACACTGAGGTTGAAGTATTTCCAGCCCCCCTCCCATCTTTCCCACCTTCTCTCTCTCTCTCACTGTAAAATGACTGGAGTTGTACAATGGGAGCAGGTTGTTGGGTCGTAGTCGGGCCATGGCCATGGTCGGCTGTCGTAACCCTCTATACATAGCACAAAAACGACACCCAATCCCACTGAAAGTCGGCCCAACTTCCAAGTGAATTGTGCGACTCAAAATTTGAGGCTTAATCGGAGGAAACTCGCACAGCATATATCTGGTTTAAGCACTTGGAGTTTGCAATGAAGAAGGGCTTCCATCTAGCCCCTCTAGTACAAAATCCAGACAGATGCATGGCTGAAGTGATTGTTATAAATGGTAAATAGACTTCAGCTTGTGTAATGCTTTTGTAGTCCTCTGACTACTCAAAGCACTTTTACACACCTGATAACTGGCCATCAGTATTAGCCAATCCCTTTCATACGTATGCATTTAATCATTTAAGGCTCATTTATGCTCTATGTTTGAACCACATACGGATACGGACAGACTTTTCTGTCCATACTCTTTGGTCATTTTGTCCATTTTTCGTTCATTTTCTTGATGCTTACAGATACAGATCAAATGTTTCAATACTGCCACCAATCATGGAGCTGTGTTGAGCAATGTAGCCAACAGTTCAACCCAGAGTGGCAAAACACAACAAAGAAGACACATTTGTAGAACTTAATTGAGTTTTATAAGCAAATATAAACAAATACTGAGTGAGTTATTAAATACAAACATATGAATGATGTTAGCTCAACTGGGCACAAAGACAGACAGCTACAAGAGCACAGCTGGGCTGAGGACGGCCCGTTCTTTCTTCACTCTATGGGACAGATGCAGCAGCATCAACAATGACTGCTAGTGGATTCATTTTTCAATGTCTTATACACATGTCAGTATTGACAGGTGTAATGTTCAAAATGTACAGATCTGTTTTCATGCATGCATAATGAGCCTTAACACACCACCAACAGGAAGTGGGAGCAAATTGGAATTGAATGTCTTCCCAAGGAAGTTGGTGAAGATGGCTTTGAGCAGGACGATATCATCACTGCTCTGGACATGGCCGCCATGATGGGTACGATGTATGCATGGTTGGAGACCCTGGTAAAGTTTGGGAAATCTCACGTCTTAATAGCCCCCTGGACACAGAGATCATCCTGAAGTCTGATACTAAGGAGGGGGAGACTCACAACCTTACTGTGGAAGGCTGTCTTCTTCACACCTATGAACCTTTGATTGACACACTGAACCAATGTTATTTTACTTCCATCTCAAGCGAAGTGCCAGATCCAGCCAACCTGTTCTATGGCTATGTCTGGTCCATGTATTTGAAACACAAGAACTTCAAGAAGAACATCAACAAGTGACTATACCGACTGAGCCATTGTCGGTTACCCTTCCGGAACTTGGCGCTGCCCTGCTGGTGACACAGACTCTGTTGCAGCTGCTGCTCGTTGGTTGTTGTTTTACAAGTGTCTTCAGAGAGTTTAAATCCTCTTCATTCTCGTGGGAGGCACTGGACTCATAAACGGGACTGAGTGGGATACCTGCAAGCTAATTAGCATGGCTAACTAGCCTGGAACTTAGGGTTACACTCACTCACTCACTCACATCCCCCTGTGAAGTGGTGTGGGTGTTCGGACCATGTCTACACTTCTCTCCCTGTTGCTACTCCTACTGGTGGTTGGCGAACTCCTATGTCAGAGTCTGCTACCACTTTCTACAACTTCAGCGAACAATGAACTGCACCGTGTGTACTCGAGGGAGACCCTGCTCGCTCTCCGGCACAAAGCGGACACGCCTACCGGAAGAGGTACGGAGAGAACCGACAGCGGGTGGACCCTGCCGGCGGAAAAGGGGCAGGCGAGGTGGTATCAGACAACGGGTGCGACGGAGGGTTAACAAGCCACCACTTCCTTCCATTATTTTGAGTAAAGTGCACTCACTGTGCAGTAAAATAGATGAACTACGGCTTAACACTCATCATTGTTATGAGTTCAGAGAGTCCTGTATCATGGTTTTAACGGAGTCATGGCTCCATAATGACATTCCTGACTCTTTCATTCAGCTGGAGGGCTTCTCCTGTGTGTGGGCGGATAGGGATGGGGCTTCTGGAAAATCTAGAGGTGGAGGCATATGTGAAACGTCTTGTGAACTACTCTGCGTATCCATGCATCCTTTTTACCTAACCAGAGAGTTTGGGAATATTGTCATCTGCGCTGCTTACATCCCCCCCAGCGGTAACGCAGTGCGAGCGGCAAATCGCATTGCAGACTGTGTGCACAACCAGCTCCAGCACACTCCTGGAGCCCCTGTATTTGTGCTGGGGGACTTCAACCACTGCCACCTGGAGCCCGCTCTTCCTGGATTTTATCAGTATGTCAAATGCGGAACATGCAAAAACAATGTTTTGGACAAATGTTTCTGTAACATCAACGGTGCGTTTAAAACAAAAGCTCTCCCTCCACTCTAACTCTGACCATCTGACAATTCACCTTATGCCCACTTACAAATCACTGCTTAAATCAAGCAAGCCCCAGAGCAAGTCTGCGCTGCAGTGGACTGAGGATAGTGTAGAGATCCTAAGAGGATTTTTTTCATGCACTGACTGGAGAATTTTCCATAACCTGGAGCTGAATGAGGCTACTGACACTATTAAGACACAAGACACACGTGTATATTAAATTCTGTGTTTACAGCACTGTCCCCTCAAAAGAGGTAATACACTTCCCCAACAATAAGCCTTATATTACCAAGAAGGTTAAAGCTTGCCTCAACAAGAAAAAACTCGCTTTTAAAAACAGTGACCGGGTGGGGGTGGCTGCTGCTCAAAAAGAAATAAAAATGATGCTGCTGAAGTCCAGAGAGAAGCATAGAGCTGCCATTGAACAAAGCTGCAGCTCTATGGACAATAAAAAACTCTGGAACTCCATGAGAAAGATTACTAATATGAACCCGCTGAAAAAACAGCTGGTCAGTAAGAATGACTTGGACTGTTTTTAAAAAAGTGTGCAATAAGAAGTCTATGGGGCCAGATGGCTTGCCTGCTTGCTTGCTAAAATATTGTTCATCTGAATTAACTGAGACTTGGTGCCCTATCTTTCAACTGTCCCTTGACAGCCACACCGTTCCTGCACTGTGGAAGAAGTCTACTATCATTCCCATTCCTAAAGCGTCATGTCCCACAGAGAATAGGGAACTTGTTTTGTTATGAAGTGTTTTGAGAGAGTCATTGTTGGTGTAATCAAACCTGTATTATCTCCTCTTCTTGACACTCTACAGTTTGCATACAGGAAGGGTTGTAGCACTGAGGATGCAGTTCTCAGCGTGTCTCATCTTACAAGTAAACATCTTGAAAACTCAAAGACTTGTGCCAGAGTCTTACTGGCAGACTTCAGTTCTGCTTTTGATACTGTCAGACCTCATCTGCTTGCTGAGAAGCTCCTCAACCTACAGGTCAACCCTGTAGTTATTAGATGGTTTTATTTCCTCTTGACCGACAGGTCACAACAAGTTATTGTGAATGGTACACTCTCTACTGTTAAAAAATGTAGCACAGGGGTACCCCAAGGAGCTGTGTGCTCTCCTCTCTTAGTCACACTTTATATCAATGACTGCAGAAGCAGTCATAAAAATAACTTTGTCATAAAATTTTCTGATGACACAATTATCTTAAGTCTTTTGTGTGTTGATGATTGCCCCTCTGTTTATCTCAATGAGACAGTCTCATTTCAGGCTTGGTGTGAGAAACATCATCTCATTCTAAACACAAACAAAACTATAGAGATTATGTATATTAGATCACATGACGCTGTTTCAATCAGTGATAGTCTAATTGAGCAGGTGGACTCGTAAGTATTTAGGTATTCAGATGGATAACACTTTAAAGTGGAATGTTCATGTTGATTTCTTGTGTGCCAAACTGGCCCAAAGACTGCATTTTTCTTCGAAGACTCAGATTGTTTGGTGTGAGTATGAGCGGGATGTTGACTTTCTATAATGCTGTCATGGGAAGTCTGATCAGATACAGGATGGCAGCCTGGTTTGGCTCTCTATCTGTTCAATGTAAATCTAAGATTGAAAAAATGTTTAAACGTGCCATGAAAGTGATTGGTGTGAAAAATTACCCGTCCCTTCAAACTATCTATGAAGGACTCTTCTCATGTACTTTATTCAGAATATGAATTATTGCCCTCTGGAAGACGGTTCAGAGTGAGCAGATATAAAAGTAATCACTACAAGCGCTCCTTCCTCCCTACTTCCATCTCTCTACTCAACAGACAATTTGCATTAATGCTCCAGCTTGAGTGTTGTCTTACTACTGCATTAAATTTATTGTGAAATTGTTTTTTACTGCCATACTGGTATTTTACTGTGTTACTGGTATTTTGTTGTGTCACTGGTATGCCACAGTGGAACTGTTCTTTTATTGTGACAGCAGGTATTTTACTGTATTATTGGTATATTGTTGTGTCATTGGTATGTCACATTGACAGCTTTTTTAAATGTACCCTCTTCAGGAAATTTTGGTCAACTCACACCAGGGAAATGTGCAATATATTTTACAAACTGCTTACTGCTGGGAAACCAGTGCAATATTACAGGGCAGGTGCAATACTATACCTGCAAGTCTCTCTTATTCTGAGTCAATGTGGACCATTTATTTATCTGTCTGTCTATTGCCTGTTTGTTTTTATGGTGAATGTATTGATTGTGAGCAGCGCTGCACTTATGTCCATGACAAATTTCCCCCGGGGACAATAAAGTTTATCCTTATCCTTATCCTTAACTTTGTCCAATCTCCAACCAGGACCTCTGGAGCTCAGTAAGACCCAGTTTGGCTGGGCGACCAGCTCTTGGAAGAGTCCTGGTTGTGCCAAACTTCTTGCACCAATCCTTTCTCTGAGCTCTGCAGGCAGTTCCTTTGACCTCATGGCTTGGTTTTTTGCTCAGGTATTCCTTATCAGCTGTGTGGTCTTCTATAGAGATTTATGTACTTCCACAGTATGTCCAATCAATCTAATTAGAGAGGTAGAGAATAGCTACCTTTCAATGTGGCGCTGGAGCCACATCCGGCTCTTTTGTGATTATTTGTGGCTCTTTATTGTCTTAATTTTAAATATTATTCCCCCAGAAACCTCAATATAGGGAAACTTTTTGCCCGTTTTCACATTTTTGGCCACTTTTCACCTACTTAAGATAACTTTGCCGTTAAATACCACTTGTTTCCTATTTTTTGCCCGTTTTTTACCATTGCTTTCATCCACTTTTATCCCAATTTTGCCATTATTCACAATTTTTGGCCCCTTTTCGCCTATTTCAGCTACCTTTTGCAATTAAATTCCACTTGTTCCCATTTTTTGCCACTTCTTTTTGCCATTTTTATCCAATTTTTGCCACTTTTTTCCATTTTTTGCCACCTTTACCCAATTTTTGCCCTTTTTCACCACTTTTTGCCCATTTAAGCTACCTTTTGCTATTGAATACCACTTGTTTCCTATTTTGCCAATTTTTTTGCCACTTGTTTTTGCCTTTTTTTTTTCAGTTTTTGCCATCTTTATCCCATTTTTGCCCTTTTTCTAGATTTTTTTCCCACTTTTGACTGCTTTTTGCCCATTTTAGTTACTTTTCACAACTTTTTTGGCATTTATTTCCCCTTCTGGACCATTTTTGCCACCTGTAACTTACTTTTCTGTCACTCCTCATTCATTTTGCTACTTTCTTTACCCTTTATTCATTTTTTTCCTCCCCATTTTTACCCATTTTTGCTGCTCTTTGACCATTTTTGCCACCATACTTCAAGCCGTTTTTGCCACTTTCACCACTTAGATCGTGGCTCTCTCAAAGGTTTTTTCCAACCACTTGGCTCTTTGGATGAGCTGGGTTGAGAAACACTGCTCTAACCTTTTTACCAAAATGAGATTTTTATTTTGCACAACACTTTCACTGTTGGCTTGGCTCTTGGACTAAAAATGAGTCTTGTTAACAGTTGTGATTTATTTATTATAAACCACTGATACAGAGATTTGCATGAGCACAATAATACCACAGCTCTAAGCATTTTAGAGTGCACAAACTCTGATGAAAGAAAAGCAAGGCGTAGTCGCTTTACAGAAAAGCTTGAGACATATAAAAGGTGTAGACTTTAAAGTGCCATTGTGGATATTTTGAACACTTCTGCTGCCCGGCAACACATGACCTCACCAGAAAAGGTCTGATGCCAAACTATTCAGAGAGGTGTGAAGCCTAATAACTCAGGTCTCTCTGCTGTTTACCTGCAGTTGCTGTTTTCATTGGAGCTGTGGTCAGTTGTGATGTGTCTTTGCAAATACACGACTGGACCGAGGGCCCGTACAGATGATTAAATGTGCTCTTCTCTGGCTTTGGTATAATGATCCTGAAGCAGCAGCAGTTTGGTGAAAATGTTCAAATGCAAGCCCAATTTCCGAAAAGTTGGGACGCTATGTAATGTGTAAATAAAAACAAAATGCAAGGATTTGTAAATCTCATAAACCCATATTTTATTTACAATAGAAAATAAACATTTAGCCATTTTGAATTTAATTGCAGAAGCACATTTCATAAAAGTAGGGATGGGCCACCATTGTGTAGCATCCCCTCTACTTTTAACATCAGTCTGTAAACAACTGGAAACTGAGGAGAACAGTTGCTGGAGTTTTGGGAGAGTGATGTTGTCCCATTCTTTTCTGATGTAGAATTCTAGCTGCTCAACAGTCCTTTACTAAAGATGGTGGACAAGGACATTTTTTCATAAATTGTTCTAAAACGTTCCGACAGTGTTTGGCAGATTGGTGATCCCTTGCCCATCTTTACTTCTGAGACTCTGCCTCTCTAAAATGCTCCTCTTATACCCAGCCATGTCCTTACCTGTTGCCAATCAACCTAATGACTTTCAAAATGCTCCTCCAGCAGTTTTAAGTCAGCAGCACTTACTTTTCCAGCCTTTTGTTGCTCTGTCCCAGCTCTTTTGAGGTGTGTTGCTACCATCAAATTCAAAATGAGCTAATATTTTTCATGAAATTGTAAAATGTCTCAGTTTCAACATCCGATATGTTGTTTATGTTCTTTAGTAAATAAAATATGAAAACAATAACTATTCTTGGTTCACATCTGGAGAATATTTCAGTTATTATTGTGTCCACTCCCAGTAAAAACTTCTGTACTGTGCTCTTTCTGTTTTTTGCTCCAAAGCTAAAATTTGTTAAGGGAAGCTGAGAACTCCATATGTTCTTTCTGATGTCGTTTATATTGTTGACAAATGCAAAGTTACGTTAAAAAAGAAAAAGAAGAAAATGTTCACTTCTTCCCCAGATTTAATTTAAACATGCCAGTGTTTCAGTGCGATGCTGCCGCGATAATGGCAACCCCCAGCCTTTCCACTTCCAACCCCTGTGGCTCAAGCAGAAGCCCAAATGAATGACTCACTTACATTTTGGCAACTTAACAATTCCTGTTTATATTTCCGAAAATATTTTCAGAATTTTTTCCTCAAACTGCAGCTCTGGGATTCAGGGATGAAAGGTTGTCTGCAGCTTTTTCTTTCTTTATTTTTTTTTAAGGATGACTTTCTGTCAGACTTTAAAAACCTTTTGACAGGAGGAAGAGTTCCTCTTTGACAGGTTGCCATGACACACAAAAAGACAGAAAATTACTGGAGGAAACAAGTCATCCTAAAGAAACACAGACCGGAGGAGACAGGGAAGCTGCTCACTAAATGTTAGAGCCACTGGGACATGTAGGACCGTATTACTGTGTGGTGGCACCAAGGTCGCCATAGAGGGGGGTGGGTGAGGCGTGTCTGGGGCCAAGCCATATGGGGGGCCCATGGAGGTCAGCAAAACCAAAAACAAAAATGATCTTATTTATTTAAGCAGCTGTTTGTCTTCAAACGGAATTACATTTTTACTGGGGATGTTTACGATGTGGATTAAGAAAGATATGTAAGACTTTATAGCTAAGCCATCATTTCCACAAATGCCAGAGAAAAAGTAAAAAAAAAAAAAAAAAAAAAAAATCTGAGAAAACTTTGATGGAAAAATAATTAGAGTAAAAAAAAAATGGGTGAAAGGGGCTAAAATGGCAAAATGGTGAAAAAAAAAGCTACAAAGAAAAAAACTGCAGAATGCAGAAAAGTGATAATAAAGGACCAAAAATTGGTTAAAGCAATAATGGATTACAAATGGAAGAATAAAGTAGAGGAAACTGAGACAACTTTAATGGGGGAGAAAAATCCTATTGCAAAAACAAGCAAAAAAGTGCAAAAAATGAATCCAACGGGGCAATAAAAAGTGGCAAAAATGGGTTAAAAGTGGCAAAAAGAAGGGCCAAAAAGGGATTATAAGTGGTAGAAGAAACTGAGAAAAGTTCCATGGAAAAAAATAAATCATTATAAAGTAGCAAGAATTGGACCAAAGTGGCAATAGGAAGTGGCAAAAATGGGTGAAAAGTTTAAAAAGTGGGCTATAAGTAGCAAAAAGAAGAGTCAAAAAGTGACAAATGAGGTAAAATGAGGAAAAAGAAGAGAGGAAAAGTGACAAATAAGTTAAAAATCAGCAGAAGAGAAGAGGCAAAAAATGGCAAGTACTGACAAAAAGTAGCAAACATGAGTTTAAAGT
This sequence comes from Cheilinus undulatus, assembly GCF_018320785.1. Taxonomy (NCBI): domain Eukaryota; kingdom Metazoa; phylum Chordata; class Actinopteri; order Labriformes; family Labridae; genus Cheilinus; species Cheilinus undulatus. The sequence goes on along the minus strand of NC_054884.1, from coordinate 9,822,523 downwards.
GGCAAAAAAGGTAAAAAAAATAAATAAATAAAAAAGTGTATAAAAAAGTATTAAAAATTGTCAGAGGTGTCAAAATTAAGTTAAAAGTGGTTTTAAAAAAGGGCGTAAAAAGGAAGGGACAGAAAGTAGCAAAAATTGGTTATGGTCACAACAAAGGTGGCCAAATGAGTAAAAAAAAAAGTGTCAAAAACTAGTTAAAGTGGCAAGAAAGGGCAAAAAAATTGGTTGGAAGGACAAAAGGAATGACAAAACTGGATCACTGGCAAAAAATTTAAAAAGGGGGGTTGAAAAGTGGAACAAACATATTTGAGTGGCAAAAATGGGTGAAAAAGCTTAAAAAAAAAAGGACCCAAATGGGTGAAGGGGGTGGAAAAAAGTAGCAAAAATTTGGTGAAAAGTGGCAAAAATGGGTTAAAACGGGCAAAAATTGATGACAAGAGGCAAAAATAGGTAAAAAGCTGCAAACATGGGTTAAAATGATTTTTAAAAAATGGCAAAAAAAAAACTTCACAAATAGGTTGAAAGTGGCAACAAGAAGCTGTAAAAATGAGCAGAGAAAGTGGTGAAACTGGTTAAATTGAGAACAAATGAATTATTTCAACATCAGAACCTGTTTAGAGCTTTACACATTTTCCAACTCTAGAATGAGGGAACTTTGAGCCATGATGCTAGCACCACTGCTACTGATAAATCCCAGCTGGGGAGGACCCACTTTCTGGTTTTCCAGGGGCCCAGCCTCTTCTGTGGGCAGATCTGGGTGGCAGCAGTAACCATTGAGCCAATAAACCTATTTTTAATGGGGTAATCTTTAAGGGCTCTCCGGCCCAAAGCTCCCGTCTAACCTTGGTTCTGTTTTGTTCTTCATACAGCAGTGAAAAGAATCAACAAGAACTTCTGTGGCAGTCACCTGGAAACCCAAATATTTACAAAGCCTTTCATCTATCCTCCCTACTCTGTTCGTTTTAACATATATGGTCATGTGTGTTTGCTTCCAACACATATTCAAAAATTATTCACATCAACTAGAAACACCCATTTTGTGCGTATTTACACACCTCATAAAAGGTCAAACCACAAAACACTGTGCTGTGTTGAGTCATCACCAAAAATGGAAAGTTTTAATCTTTCACTCTTTTTATGTTTTTTTTTTTTCAATGCGCAGAACAAACTGAGAAATAGGAAGAAAAAACAGCCATAAAAAACAGGCCATTTGTCATAATTTCCCGCTGCTGGTAGCTGTGGACAGAATGAGAAAGTGGTGGTGGTGGATGGAGACACGATGGTGCATCTTAAACAGGAGAGCTCCACCTGAGGAGGTGGGGAAAGTGTGACGACCACAGCAGAGCTCAGATCCTGGACTGGAGGGAGCCTGATACGGATCTCAGAGTGGAGGTGGAGCTGAGGTGAAAGATGGAGTTGGAAGCAGGATATCTGGGTAGTGTTGAAGTGTGCCTGTGTCTGGTCAGTGTAGAGGGACTTGTAATGTTGATGGTCTGGCTGGACTCGTTACTGTAGGACACAAGCCATTCGTTTCACAGAGACAGTTACACACCAGGCTAAATGAGGCTTATCCAACAGTCTGGCTGGAGGTGTGTTTAGGTGTGTCCTGAAGTTTTAGTGTGCTTTTTAGTATGAATGTAAAATGTTTGTATATGCGTGCTTGTAGGAGCAGTGACACATAAGTTAGAGCATAATGTCTGTGTTTGTGTTTTTTGGTTTCCAGCACGTCGTGTCACCACACTCGTAAAAGCCATCACAACGGACGCTAACCTCAAACCCCACACAAGCAGAAAAGCGTCTCTTGATGTGAGAAGAATCGGGATTGAGCTCATTGCTTTTTCCACAATGAGAAAGTTGTTTGTGTGACACTCCTAATTCTAATTCTTCTGCATTGCCTGCTTTTATTTGGAAATTTCCCTGGCTTCCCTCTGAGCATGCTGGGTCCGCTCACTTCTTCTGAGCTGCATTTTCCAGAAAGTTTGACAGAATTGACAATAAATAGAGGATAACCAGATTAATTAAATGCACTCAAGACAAACACTGTAAAAAGAGATTTTACTTGGATGCAAACAAAAAGATCAACAAATATCGGTGTGCCAGAATGATTCAAAAACCATACGTAGTTAAAGGATAGTAGCCCTAAAAGATATACTTCAGATTAAATATCTGCATCTTCCTGGCTCTGCTGCAGCTTTGGGTTACAACAAAATAACTTTTTTCCATTAAATGACTCACAAAAACATGAAGCATCATGCATTTTTTCTTCTTCTGTGTTAAAATTTTCAGAAATGCTCAACCCTATCAAGCAGCTTCATTCAGTTTTATGAGACTGGGACCCTGAATAGAAGAAGTTAATAGATGCTGTCCACTACAAACTTTAAGAACCACAGAGAGATCATGAAAGATGATCTTCTGGCTTTGTAACAGTGTATTACATTAAAAAAACATTATGTAACAACCAAGATTATTGAATAACTAAAATGTACTTAATTTCTTCTTCATTATGTAATAACGCCCACATGCTGTAATAATCTGCCACATTTTGTTATTATTTGGCAGATTATAAACGTGGGAGTTGCACTTTAACAAAAATGTAATTATATGGTCTATTATGTAAACAAGCATCATCATTAATCATAATCATTTATGAAAATCATATTTATCATGGCAACCTTTTTTATTTATTACAGTATGCAGGGCTGCATCTGGCCAAAATGAGGCCCTAAACAGACTCTGTTATGAGCCCCCTACACCAAATGATGCCCTGCACCCCCCACACCTGCTCTGACATGTTCACTTATATTATCCCAGAAAATTATAAAAAAAAAAAAAAAGAAAGAAAAGAAAAGAAAAGAAACCTAAAAGTCAGACAATAGAATTGTTCAAAAAAAATTGTTAATTAAAGGACTTTTATTTTGTAATTTAACCTACAGCAACAATAGAATGTTTTAATAATGTAATTTTATGTTTTAATTTCACCTATACCAAAAATAGAATTGTCAAATATGTACTTTTATTTTGTAATTTCACCTATACCAAAAATAGAGTTGTTAAATAAAGTCCTTTTATTTTGTAATTTAACCTACAGCAACCATAGAATTGTTTATAATGTAATTTTATTTTGTAATTTCACCTATACCAAAAATAGAATTGTTAATTAAAGGACTTTTATTTTGTAATTTAACCTACAGCAACAATAGAATACTTTAATAATGTAATTTTATGTTTTAATTTCACCTATACCAAAAATAGAATTGTTAAATATGTACTTTTATTTTGTAATTTCACCTACACCAAAAATAGAGTTGTTAAATAAAGTCCTTTTATTTTGTAATTTAACCTACAGCAACCATAGAATTGTTTATAATGTAATTTTATTTTGTAATTTCACCTATACCAAAAATAGAATTGTTAATTTAAGGACTTTTATTTTGTAATTTAACCTACAGCAACAATAGAATACTTTAATAATGTAATTTTATGTTTTAATTTCACCTATACCAAAAATAGAATTGTTAAATATGTACTTTTATTTTGTAATTTCACCTATACCAAAAATAGAGTTGTTAAATAAAGGACTTTGATTTTGTAATTTCACCTACACCAAAATTAGAATTGTCAAATATGTACTTTTATTTTGTTATTTCACCTATACCAAAAATAGAATTGTTTAATAAATCACTTTTATGTTGTTATTCAACCTACACCAACAATAGAATTGTTAAATAAAGTCAGTTTGTTTTGTGATTTAACCTACACAAAAAATAAAATAGTTAAATAAATTCATTTTATTTTGTAATTTAACCAACACCAAAACTAGAATTGTTGGATAAATGCTTGTAAAAATTTTGTACCTTTAAAAAGCTATCAGCATTACAGTTCCTTTGAGCAATTTTGAGTTGCATTAGCTCAATTTTACTTATACATTTATGTTATTATGCTATTTTTTAAGTTAAGCCACATTGTGGAAACGTTCAAAAATTTAAAAACTGTGTTGTAATCCAACTCAAAATAACAAGATTAATTATTTTTTAATAATGTTACATCTTCTCAATCCACTGCATTTTCTCTTATTTCTATCACATACTGCAGTCTTTTAGCCACTCAAGGTAGACTGGTGATAACTTTAAGATGCACACAGAATCAGGAAGCTCTCTTCATGCTCAGCATGCCATCCGTTTTATATTGTGGTTGCTTCCAACAGGTGGGACTTCTCTAACTGAGTTAGTAACTTCACCCATGGTGCAAACGTGTCTAATGCCCACAGGCATTCTGGGAATCTGCAGATTAAGAGATTATTTTCAAACAATTTAAATACAGTTCCAAAAAGAAAAAAATACCTTAAGTGATTTAGTATTGTTAACTTAATCAATAATAATTGATTATAGCTTTTTGTATTTTTGTTACCACAAACCATTTGTTTTAACATCCTTCAACTGTCCAGTCTTACAGTGAAAGACTGAAGGGTGTGTTTGATTCAGGAGAATCTCTTCGACAGAGTTCAGTACATCCTCCTTTTATTGTTTGGGCCTTGTCTATCTGTGTAGATAACTTAACTCATGGTGCAAATGCGTCTAATGTACACAGGCGTTCTGGGAAAACTGCAGATTATATTAGATCTTCTAATCTAACCTTTAGAGCTCATTGAGATGGGAAATCTCTTTTTCAAGAGTGTGGCCTGGACAGACAGCAGCACAGTTAAAATTACGAAGTTACAGGCATCAGCTTTCAGCCATGCAAATAAAATGTCAACAACAAGTAATACATTGAAATACAGGTGCCAGTGTAGCTCAGTGGTTAGAGCAGGTCCCCATATACAGAGGGTATAGTCCTTGTTGCACTGGTCGCAGGATCTAGTTCTGATCTTGGTGCTGTTTGCTGCATGTCTTCCCCCTTGCTCTCTCACTCTGCACGTTAAATGCCGATAATCATTAGAATAAAGTTTTCTGTTTGGTGTTATGTATAACATCTCCACATCCATGAAAAAATGCTACTGGATAGGAATACTTCTGTCAATAAGTTGATCCAAAAACTAAAAAGGATTTTTTTAGAGTGACTCAATGTCCCTGTTTGAAACTTGCCTCTGATTATATAAGAAACTTTTGAAATTTTTGAACTTTACTTTACCAATGCACCTTTTTGTAAATCCAGTCCTCCATCTGTGCTGCTCTTCCCCCATTGCAGCCAGCCTTCACTCTCTAACCTCTGTTTCCACCATAATGATGTTAATAAAGTCAGCAGAATGGATTATCCAGATTCCCATGGCAGGTTGCCTGCCCTTTGCTTCATCTCCCGCTCCCATCTGTTTACTGGCGGGAATCATTCACTTACCTTTATCGCTCTACACCCTTGTTATCTAGATGCACACACAGTGGCCATGATAACACTGACACTGACTGGATGTGTTTACATGGCTGTGTAAGGTAAACTTCAATGGTGGGAAACACATTACAGACAAGTTTAAGAAAACTAAAAACACTTCAAGTGTACGCTCTTGTGAAGATAAAGAACAGAAGGTGGCTCATGGGGGAAAAAAAAAAATCTCGCTGCACAAATGTTTCCAACCACACAGAAAAGGAGGGATGATTGTTTAGAAAGAAGGGCATATTCCCACCATTGATCAGGCTATAACTGCTCCAGCACACCTCTCCTGAATCTTATGTAAACTAGCAGAAAGATCTCTCAATCAGATCTACCAGACATTCGATGGTGAGCAGAAAACATGCTGTAGTCCCATTACACCAAAATTCGAGCTGTGGAAAGAGAAAATTAAGCAGGGGCAGGCTGGAAATCCAGTTCTTAGCCAGTTCTTAAAAATCCAGATTATGCTACCCAGACTGTGAATACTCTTTATGAAGAAATGAAAACACTAAATATTGAAAAAGTGCAAAAGAGTAAAAAAAGAAAAAAAAATATTCAAAGCTTTACAGAAAGCTGCTCTACATTTCCTGACCTGGATGTCTCCCTTTTCTGCATCATCCACAATCGGAAAAAATTATTTGGGTAAGGACTTGAGATCTACTGACACAGACCAGACCAGTTGCGTTCTTCAAAGTGAGAGATTGAGCACATCTGAAGGCTATCAACTAAAACATGCAAAGGCCAGATGCATGAAAGGACTGCACTCGTTTTGCACCTGCTTAACCTTGAAAAATTAGAAAAAAAATAGTGCACAATCTGCAAAGGATGCTCACAGGACTTATGCATGCAAACTGTTCTGCCAAGCAGACAGCATTCTGGGTGCATCTGTCCAAAGTGCATGCATTTGAATGAAGTAATTTTTTTTTAATGTGGCTCGAAACTGCTCCATTCCTGTGCAAAAAAAATGCATCATTGCAAATAGCAACTATCCAGGGTGTAGCTAGGAATTTTGGGCCCCCTGAAAGAAAAAGCAGACAGGGCCCTTTTAAGCCATCCAACCAAGCAAAAAATGTTGCGTCATTTTGTTAATGTCTCTGCATTTCTATATATTCTTGAACAATAATTTGCTATGATTAAATGGAAGTTTCTTTTTAACTATGATTGCATCCTCATTTCGCTCTCCATCCCTGCTATCTTCTCCTTCATCATCCTCATCTTGCTCTTTATTTAATTTTTAAATGCCCCAAAAGACACTCCAGTTCCAGGTTCACTAAAAAAGTCTCCATAAGGGCTACAAAAGTGTAGCATCAATGGAACAGCACAGCAGAAAGCCCCCAGAGGATAAAAAGTAAGTGTCTGTGACTTATAGTTCAAAAGTTATTTAACCTTATTTTGTGTTAACACATGCCTCTTCTGCTTGCGTCTCTTTATGTCAGAATCAGTCTCAGAGGGTTAATACTTCTGCAGAGTCAAGCAACTTGCTGTGCATCAGAGGTTTTCCATCCACTGTCCACTCACTGTGGTGTTTTGGCACAGCTGGACAAGTCAAAAGTAACCTGTACCTTGTGATAACAATCATTTTAATTACCTCCACCAAGGAGGTTATGTGATCAGGTGGGTTAGTTAGTTTGTTTGTTAGTTTGTTTGTTAGCAACATAACTGAAAAAGTTGTGGACGGATTTTGATGAAATTTTTAGGAAATGTCAAAAATGGCATAAGGAAGAAACGATTCGATTTTGGGAGTGATCCTGATCACAGTCTGGAACCAGGAATTTTTTTAAAGGATTCTTCACTATTGGGAGATAGGGCTAATAGTGGAGGTCTGCGCTCTCCGAGTGCTTTTCTAGTTTCTACTGTAATCTTTAGTTATTTTCATTTTCTTTTCAATCAGTATTCAATCAGTTTAATTTATATATATATATATTCTAAGTTTTAGATTCTCTTCTCAGTTCAGCTTTAGTCATAAACAAAGTCTGCTCAGTACAATTTATTTTCAGTTTAAGATTTTTAATCATAAACAGAGTCTGGTAGTTACATTCATAAAATAACTACATCACAAATGTTGCGGACTAAGACACATTTCATAAATGAAACAGAGGAAAAGGTCAGAGGTATAATCCGAGATAAAATTATGTATAGACCTGTTTAAGGAGTAGTTATAGGAACGGTGGCTTTCTTTGCTTTAGCTTAAGCTAACATAGCTGTGCTAGCTATGTAATAACCTTTACTACATAAGCCAATGTAGCTAAGTTAGCTTAGGAAACATGAGCCTTTGCAAATTTAAAGCTTATGCAGCTACATAGATAACGTGTCTACATAGCTAGCTTCATACTTGAGCCATCCAGTCAGACATGCACAGTTTGACAGAGCATGACACGACAATGGAACAGCCTGTCACTGGTTGCCCAGGCCCGGCACAAAGCAGTCCAGGAAAACAATATGGCAGTTAGCATTAGCTGCTAGCAGCAGAAACAACCCAAAATGGATTGAAAATAGATAAAAAGATGTCGAATGTTGGAGTTACTGGTGTGGATTTAACCCTTAAAGACTACAGAAAGCCAACCAAGTTTTATGCTTGCAAGAAAGCCTCCCTAAGGTCACAAAGGCATGGACAGCATCATTAGAATGGCACAATGGCAAGAGGGGGACAAAACGTGTGTGACATTGGTCTCAGAGGGTTAACTGGTTGCTTACACAGAGAAAGTAACTACACAGGAATTAGTGGTTGCATAACTGGTGATTTGACTCCAGTGAACCATATTGTATATGCAGTGCTGCATGTTTTTAATGTTTAGTAAGGTTTAACAATGTATTCAATAGAACAACACTGAAGCTGTCTCTTACCTTAGTCATGGTTTCAGACTGCATGTAGCAGTGTGGTACTGATTTGAATAATTTATCTAAAAGTTAAGTGAATCTAATTTAATTTACAGATTAATCCTAAGAATTGCTTCACTCTGTCAGTGTGGATAGAAGATTTCTTTCAAAAACAGCTGAATTGTGGACATGATTATAAATATAACTAGGCACAAAGAACTACTGATATTCAATGGTTTAATCCAGACTGAGAAAACTGATCATATGGCTTCCCTACCTATCAGGTTATTGGATAAAATCGTGATGACTCGTATGCCTATGCTTCTGATAAACGAAGACATGTGTCCCACTACCATGATTTGTGTTGCCCTGCTGGGTCAGGAAAAAGAGAGCTCTCCGTCTGGCTTCTCTGGGAAATTTTGGTTAAACGTGGCTGTGGCTCAGACGGAAAATCTAGATGTCACGTACTTCCATACAACAATCAAACTCTGATGACAGCTGTGGGCTGGCTCATTTTGTAAGTAAACTGAAAGTTTGATGTACTTAAACCAAATGTAATGTTCTCTGATGGAGTCAACTGTTCTCAAGTGAAACTTTAAACCAAATGTTACACATTCAAAGTAGATTTCATTGGTAATTTAGTTTTACTAACATTGCACAGGTGATTTCACTTGGGTAATGATTTGATTTAAACTTTGTCTTGAAAGTTTTAAAGCTGGTTAATCCTAACTTAAACAAATACTTCACAACCATCTTATTTCCAGAACAGCTGAAGAAAGAGCATAACCATGGAAGAAGTTGATTCCAAACATTTCCTCATAGGGATCACGCAGAAGAGCTGCAGGAGTTCAGAAAATTAACAAATCTGCTGTCTGCTTTGGCTGTGTGAGCATGAGAGCTTAAATAATGAGCACAATGGAAGAACCAAAGGTGAAAAGAGAAATTTTTTGTAAAAGTAAAACTCAGAGTCGAGAAAGAGTCGAGATTGTTTAAAGAGCCAAGAGGGAAGACGGAGGTAGGGAAAGAGACACAAGCCAAAAATTGAAAAAGGGATGGAGACTGTACCTGAAGTGAATAAGCACATTGCAATTTCTTAATACACTTAGCCAATTAGCTAAAGAGGCATGTCATGCCAGCTCCACAGATTCGCTATGGACTCAACCAAGTCTTCCACACTCATATAATCTGGCACTCAATGTGGAATCAAAATGGAAAGCACTTGATTGAGTTTAAATGGAGTAGCTCTTAAAGAATTAGAAATAGGAATACTTCTGTCTTTATATTGGTAGCAGTACAACACTTGGACGTGAGACGTCTTTTCATTTTGCACTTGGAGACCAATCAGCATTACGCAGCGACAAAAGACACCAATCAGAATTAAGCAAAGTGCAGCTAAAACCCTTCCTTTACCCCCTTATCCTTGACTTTTATCTCCTCGCCCCTTTTCCTTTCAGTTATCCTCCAGATCAGAGACACTCAACCTTGCCGTACTCAGGAGTCACACTGACAAAAAAAAAAAGAAATGCACCGGCCCAGAAGAGTGGCGAAAAATGAGTGAGAAGTGGCAGAAATGTGTTAAACGAACAAAAAAGGTGGCAAAATGGTCCTCAAAATTTGTAAAGGTTGAGTAAAGGGTTATTGGCAGGAATGTGTTAAATGGTAAAAACAAAACAAAACAAAAAAGGTGTCAAAAATAGGTTTAAAGTGGAAAAATGGGCTAAAAATGGCAGAAATGTGTTCTACAAGAACAAAAAATGAGCATAAAAATGGGTTGTAAAGGCAAAGAGAAGAGCCTGCACCACTTCTTATACATGGAGAGGATCTCCACTTCCCAGTTCCTAGGGACCACCATCTCCCAGGATTTTTCCTGTTCTGCTTACACAGTCATCAAAAAGTCCCAGCAGAGACTGCACTTTCTTAGGCTACTGCTGCTGAGAATCTGCTGGCGTCTTTCTATCACTCCACCATCGAAAGTGTTCTGGCATACTGCATCACAGTGTGGTTTGCTGGCTGCTCAGCAGCTGATAGGAAGGCCCCTCAAAAGGTGATAAGGTCAGCAGAGAAAATTATTGTCTGTCCTCTGCCTCCTCTGAAAGAGATTGCAAAATCACAACAAGGCTAATAACATAATCAAAGACAAACTTTTGCACTCCTGCCCTCTGGGAAATGCTACAGAAGCTCACATATCAAAACAGACTCAAAAATAGCCTCTTTCCCTGGCCAATCAGAATGGTTAATGCTTTTACGTGACCTTTCTCTTACCCAAACTCAGTGCAATATTCCATTTATTATTTATCGTTTTAAACTTTTATTCATTAATGAATGGTGCTGATTGTATGTTCTTCGATTGTCAGTTTTTAAAGCAGCACTGTTTTATCAGATGTGGCATTTTAATTTTGTTGTACTGACCATTAATTTACAATAAAGGCATTTTATTTATTCTGTTCTATTAAAAGCAGCAAAAATGGGTAAGAAGTAGAAAAAATTGAAAAAAAAGTGGCAGTCATGTGTTGAAAGGGACAGAAAATATTCTGAATATTGATGAAAAAGCAGTAAAATTGATTTTGAGTGGCGAAAAGCTGCACAAATAGATAAGAAGTAACAGAAAAGAAGTATTGGGTGTGAAGTGGCAAAGATGGACAAGTGGCAGAAATTTGTTAAAAGGGCTAAGAAGTGGCAAAAATGACCTTAAAAAGGATTGAAAATGGAAAAAAAGCAGAAAAAAATGGTGAGAAGTTGCAAACGTGTTGAAAGGGACTGAAAAAATTGACAAAAGGGGTGCAGGTGGCCTAGCAGTTAAAGGCCCGCCCCATGTACGCGGACTGCCCGGGTTTGAATCCAGCCCGAGGCCCTTGACCACATGTCTCTCCCGCTCTCGTCCCTGTTTCTGACTCTATCCACTGTCCTCATCTGTCAAATGAAAGCACAAAAAGCCCCCCCCCCCCCCAAAAAAAAAAAAAAACTGACAAAAAAGCAGTAAATATAGAGTATAGCAAAAGCTGAAAAAAATAGGTTAGAAGTAGAAGAAAAGTAGAAAAATGGGTAGGAACAAACAAAAATGAGCATTTAAAATCAAAAGTTCAAAGTGGCAGTAAGTTGCAAAAAGAGATAAAAGTGAAAAAGAGTGAAAAATAGCAAAAACGGGTAAAAGTGGAAACAAGAAGTGGCCATAATGGGTGGAAAATGGTGAAATCTTGCTTGATGAAACAATTTCATTAGAGCCTGATAATAGCTCCAAAATGAGGTAACCATTTGCCAAGCTAGCAACCAATTCTACTGATCCAACACACACAGACTGATGTCTTCGATAAACTAAAACTGGGTAGGGCCCATTCTCTGGGTTTTTAGGGTCCCAACCTGTTCTGCAGGATTTCAGTAAGGGGATCAATAATAAAATAATTATCTTCTTACTGCTGGGAAAGTACAACAAGGTATGTCAGTATTTTCATCAGTTTATTTCATTTTAATTAAAGTGCTGGCATTAATGTGAGTGATTTTCATTTGTACCAGTTTTACACTTTGTAGACAATGCCACTGTCATCAGTCTTATCCATGATGGGGATGAGTCCCCCTAACCTTGCAAAGCAGATGGATACTCCTGTTTCTGTGTTTCTCACTGGCGAATCCATCTTGCAAAGCTCCTGTGTGAAACTTTTGGGCCCAGTTAGAAAGTGTCAGGACCAATCAGTGACGACAGGCAGTACTTTCAGGCGCAGCGGAGTCGGTGCAATTAAGTCAGAAGAGCTTAGCGTGGATGTTGCTAAAGTGCCAGTTTTATCAGAACTTGATGACATTCCTTCGTTAAAAGAAGAACAAAGAACAGCAGTGAATTGTTTTCTTTTCAAAAACGACAAAAGTCGTGTACTGACATGTCTACAGTCACCATGGTTCACGTTACTCCTCAGTAGCTGCGCACGCGCACCTCGGTTGCAGCTACGTCACATGTTTTGTTGCTCTGACTGGCCTGTAAAGATGTGACTGAATATTTATCCAATCACACTCCGAGTTTTTGTCAAATCCTCTGCCCTTTCCCAAACACTTAGTATCGAAGGTTTTCCAGGTGGATATGAGAAACAAATCCATCTGGCGTGTCAGGTTAGAGTCTCCCAGGACCTGAAGTGGACCTGCCACATGGACTGTCCAGAAAAAGGCCCAGCAGAGGTCGTACTTCCTGACCCCTCGTGAGAGCTGCGGATCATTTTCTACACTGCCATCATCCAGTCTGTTCTCTGCGCGTCCATCACCGCCTGGTTTAAATCTGCCAGCAAACAGGACAAGGAAAGACTGATAATCAGGTCTGCAGAGCAAAGTATCGGGACCCCCCCATCCATGAGTTATACTGTCCCAGGGTCAGGAAACAAGCAGGTAACATTTATGCAGACACAAAACACCCTGGTCACAACTGCTCAAACTCTTTCTCTTCTGGTACACATCTCTTTTTTTGTGTCCTCATATCTCTATTTCTGCAGGAATGCTCAGCTGAGTTCCAGCAGGCTCACTGTAAAACTAGGATGGTTTTGGTGTTGGTTACACTTATTACAAGTGTGAGGGGATCTTTATGTGGTCTTTATAATGCAGAAACATCAGTGGAATAATCTAAATTTTTAAAAACCCTTGAATTTGATTTTCCTTCTTGTTTTAGAACCTCTCATTTCGTTGTCCCCCCGCTTTCTCTAAATATCTTTGCACTCTTCCCTCCAGAGATGCCACCCCCACCCTCCCCTCACTCTAATTAATTCTGCTGTGAATTAATTACCAGGGGGAATCTTCCCAAAACAGAAGAGAGAGGGGTGAGAGGAGGGAAGTAAATAGGGAGGGGATCTGCATTAATCACCCCTCTATTCCTCAGCAAAAAAAAATGAAAAGCTTGAAACAAAAGAAGCCAAGGAATGAAAGAACAACACAACAAAAACACGATCAACAAAATTGTTTACTTCGCCCTCACCTCTGCAGCTGAAACCTCCTGGGGACGGGCTTAGAAAAAACAACGCTCCTTCTCTCTTTTTGTTGTCTTTTTTCAGCCCCTCCCCTCTGCACTCATTCCTCTTTGATGAAGTTGTGGGAGTTCAGAGGGATGCGGCGTGGCTGGGATAGTGCCCGAGCACAAAGCACCATGGGAAGAGCAAACTTGGGCTCATCTGAAGAGAAGGCCAGGAGAGACTGTTTGCATTTCTGTGTATGAGTATGTGCATGTGTATTCACATGTGTGGGGACAGCCTGAGCATGCTTAGACTGAGGAGTGCCGTCACTCCCAGCTGATAAAAACTTCAAGACGTGAGAAATGAAGTTAAAGTTGCTCATGTGTTACCTCATGCCAGATCACTTCACTGTGTCCTTTCCCTTCTGCATGCTAATGGAGTTTTTGTGTAGGAAAAAACAAGGAGGCTTGTCAAACTTCAGGGGGCCCAACAAACAATGACTCAATCCTGCCTGTGTTGCTGAAGTAACCCAGACTCACAGAAAGAGTGGCAACAATAGGACATGATGTCAGGAACGGGCGACCTGGTTGTCAAAAAAATATTATACTTTCTCACGTTGGGCTTCTTAATTCTGAGCTTGGGAATGTTTTTCTTCCACATGGGTGGCATGTAAGCATAATTCCTTTCTCAGTGGCTGGAATGCTTGTCACATTCACAATGAAGATGTCAGGAAAGCAGCTTAGCTCCCCTCCCCACAGACACACGTCTGCACAGCAACTTTGACAACCTGACCCAGCCCAAGCTCCACGCCGAGCAACCATCATCAAAACAATAGCTGTTTCTGTGGAAGAAAGGCAGATGAATACAAATATAAACTGTGGTGTACCACATAGGAAGTGCCTTAAGCCAGTGGTTCCCAACCAACTGGGGGGGGGGGGGCAGCCTGCTCTGACATTGTCAAAATTAGATGTGCATAATTTTATTTAAAATCATGATTAGAAACATCATGTATGTTGGCGTAGGGCAGTGGTTCTCAAACAGTGTGGCAGGGCACACTTGTGCCTTGAGATAAGCCTAGGTGTGCCTTGGGAACTTGGACAACCATTACTACGACTTTATGGCAAGTGTATCAGTGTATGTGAGTTGGATTAGCAGCATTGGTGCTAGCATCCTGAAAAGCATGGCAAGCTAATTTTGGGTTGATTGGATTGGTTCTTTTGACAGCTTAAACCATTTTGCTGCTTTTTTTTTTTTTTTTTTGCATTTTGTCACTCCTTTTTACCACTTTTGACATAGTTTTGTCACTTTTTTGGAACGTTTTGCCACATTTAACCCATTTTTGCAACGTTTTTGCCACTTTTTGGGCAGTTTAGCTATTGTTAGGCCATTTTTTACTCCTTAACCACTTTCAACCTCTTTTTACCACCTTATTGCAACTTTAGCTTTTTTTTTTTTGCTGCTTTTCTGCCACTTGTGATTTATTTTGCCACCTTTTGAAACTTTCAACCCATTTTTGCCTCTTTTTTTTTTTGCCAAATTTTGCCCTTTTTCACTTTTAACCCATTTTTACCACCTTTTTTTTTTTTTACAACATTTAACCCTTTTAGGCCACTTGTAACCCATTTTTGCCACTATTTAGACACTTTCAACAAGTTTCTGCCAGTTTTAATCCATTGTTTGGCCACTTTTTACCAATTTTCGCCCATTTCTCACTTTTTTTTGCCACTTTTTGCCCAATTTTGCCATCTCCATGATCCCCCAGTTGGCTGGGTCCCAGAAAGCTCTCCCCTTTACCTCCCCTTATAGCCTTGACTGTAACATTATTTAAAAAGTCTATTCTGTATTGATTTAAATATGGTGTGCCTTGACATTTTGGCTAAACCTCAGTTGTGCCTTGGGTGAAAAAAGTTTAAAAGCCACTGGCATAGGGCAAACCAAAAGTATTAAAAAAATTAAAGATAAAGGTGCTTAGCTTAGGCTTAGTTTTTCTTGGATACCAGTGCTTGTTGGGGGCGCTAAAGGTTGGAAACCACTGCGACAAGGTTGAATGATGTTTCTGCTGTTCTGCTATTTTAAAACACACAGACACAGCTAAAAAAAAATCTTCCTGATGTTTGCATATTATTAATTAGTAACATTTGCTGGCCATTAGAGGTCTACATCTGCCTCATATCCAAAAAAAGTCTGGGTTATTTTTAACAGTAATGAACACCGCGTGCTCGTCAGCGTAGTGAATATTGCATTTTCTGTCATAACTACATAGTATATTTTGTGGACACAATCTCAAATGGCATCATTCTCACCTGGCCACATTAAACACACTTATGGAGTCAATGCTCCTGAGATGGAATAAAGAACTTCCAACAAGCTTACTTTAAATGCTCTCTAAATTATATAAAGCTTGCCCATATGGCACCCTGACACAACCAAACACCTTTCTGCAACCAAAGCAAATAGTACACATGCTTTATTCACAGCAGAAAGAGAGGTGGCCAATTATAATGACATAACAAATGCAAAACCTTGTTACCATGTATTTTGAGGTGATTTTAGCATGAATATGGTTTAAATGAGGCTTTGGATGCAAGTTTCTTTGAGGAAAAAAGCCAATTATTGCCAGCATATTACAGTAAATGACACTGCATGGGAATAAAAAAAAAATTCAGGCATGTTACATAACTTCTGGTAGAGTTTGTACTCTAACTGCAGCCTGCTGGGTAATCATGTTTTACCATGCTGGTTTGATTGAGAGGGATACATTTTGTTGTTGCATTCTTTTGCACCACTGTATCCAGAAGAGGATGCTTTTCTCCTCAGAGGTCTAGGACTAATCATGCACTCTTCTAGCCTTTTGAAATGAAAAAGTTTCTTTGAATTGTGCTTTATTTTTAATTTGTTTATCTATTTTACCTTTATGGGAATATTTACTATCGTCACGTCTTGGTCAGGTATTGGAAAAGTTGTTTCATAGAAAGTTGTGCTATTAAGAATAGCCCTCACTCTGTCGAAAATATTCCTAGCACAGAAAGTAAGGGAATTTGTGTCTGGTAGATTATGTCTTTGTTGTAACAATGTTTCTTGTTTCTTCAAGGTGTCTGTATTAGTGCCCACCATGTTTTATAAGATCAGCTCTGTATACATAAAAGGACAAAAAAAAGAAAAGAAAGAAAGAAAAAAAGGGTTAACTAACACATTGCTCGTGTTCTTGGTAAATCACCATTATTTCCTGTTTTTAAAGGCTATTGAAGGTGAACGGGCTCTGTGTTTATTCGTATAAAAAGAATGAAAGTGTTCAGTTGATCAGTGAGATACTGGGATATGATGGGGATCAGACCAGGTGTGAATAGCTGTACTTAGAATTCTACGGGGGTCAACGGCCAGGACTCACCGCTCACAGAGCAGACTTTTAGACTTTAAAACATAAGGGAATAATCTAAGAATGTTTTTAACATTTTAAGAGAAAGACTTCCCCCTGGAAACATTACAAAACATGCATGGGAAATTATAGAAGGAAATAACCAAAAGAATCAACAGTGCTTGGATGGTTTTGGTTGGTTAGTCAGACTGTAATCTCAGCCTATTACCGCCTTAGCTCAGATCACCAATCAGATATCAGGTTACCGCTACAGTTGGAAAAATGTCGGTTGACTAAAATTAGCTCTGTGAAAAATTTGCTGTGCTTTTGGCCGCACCTTTAGAGGTGGCATCTCAGCGAGAGACACAAAAAAATGAAGTGTCAAGCAGTTAATGGTTTGGTTACAATCCTTTCTTAGATCATTGTTTTACTGGATATTATTAAATGGCACAGGACCGTGGATTCCTCCAGTATCATCCGTCTTTTTTTGCATGCTCCTTCACACCAAGTCACTGAGGCTTGTTTTGGTGTTAAGCAATGTGGTTTGAGTCAGTCTGAGCCCTGTCCTCATACAGAGAACCATCAACACCATTGGAAGTGGGGATTATCGATGAGGTTCTGCGTCATTCCCAAGAGCATGTTCCGTTAGAACTGTCACTGTGTGACTTGTTCCAAGACTGCTTAAATCCAAAGACAATGTGATGCATCAGTCATTGAGACAGATCCTTCCCCCCGACAAGATGATCTGAGCACGAGTTAGAGGGTGGTACATTTTCCCCTGGTCTAATCCCATCTCTACCCATGAACTGTCAGCTTCTATCCCTACCCAAGCCACATACAAACTAAAGCCTTGTGTATTTTTACCCAAAGCCTGGTCTGTCTGATTTAGCTCACTTTATCGCCCCAGCAATCAGACCATAACTTCCACACATGCTGCACCATTCTAGGCGTACGCCATCCCTTATAGTCCAGTGTACTGTAGTGAGATTATGCATCTCTACAAGCAGAGTTCTACCTCATGTCAGGGAAACACCACTGTCTAAGTCCTGACTTGGCACCAGCAGCATGTAGGGAGGGGATAACAGAGGAACAGGGATTTGCTGGGGCAGGAGCTGTAGGATGAGAGACATCCACACAAATGCAAACCAGATGGAGGGATAGACAGATGGATGAGTAGGAAGGAGAGCCTGAGTCATCCTCAGTGCCGGTCTTCCTCCAATTCTGTTTCTTTCAGTGGAAGTTCCTCAGAAGGCTTCGACTGCCTTTATACTGTTTAAGGTATTCAATAAGAACTTCTAGCTCCACTTGATTGGTCGAATAATCAATCAGACCTTAGGTGGAAAACATGGGAAAACTAGAAATTGAGTAAAATATCTAGAATAAACTTTTTTTGTGCAAACATTCTTCTTCATTCTGAAACACTAAAAGATCTGTGCTCAAAGGTCATTAGAGACTTGTGAATTGTATAACTGTAATGCAGGTGCATTCATATATTTACTGCAGTTTACTGCAAGACATTTGCCACCTGCTCTCAGCAACATGTGACAAATGACAAAAGTAGAGTTTGAAAGGAATGTAAGAAGTTATTAAATGGTAGGCTTTTGGTGAGATTTCTCATTGAAACAAAATACATGTACCTTTCATTGCAACCAGTGTTGAGGTAAAGTGTTACAAAGTAATCTGGTGTTCTTAGACTAACTTTTTTGTTTCAAGTATAGTAACATATTAATAATGTAATTCAAGCAATCAGCTGAACACACCCCCACCCAAAAAAATAAATAAATAAATAAATGGAACATTTCCAATTTCCCTTTTCTTTGCACTAAGTACCTCTACTACTACTACTACTACTGTTACTACTACTTAGGTTGCCTCTGTTTCTACTGAAACATTGCAAAATAAAAGTAATAATTTATAAATTTAAAAAATCAAAAATACAAAAAAAAATTAAATAAAAATAATAAATTAAAAATTAAAAAATAAAACATTCAAAGATAAAACAATTTTAAAAAATAGCATAGATAAATTGAAAAATGAATAAACAAATAAACAATAAAGACATTTGAAAGACTTGATAGACTAAAAATGGTAATATTGTTTTAAAAAACAATAACTACACATTAAAATAATAATCTTAACAAAACACATTTTTAGAATAGTTACATTTAAATTTAAGAATAAGAATATTAGATTGCAAAATTATAACAATAAATTGATAATTAAGATAACGAAAATAATTAACTGAAAAACAATAATTCTAATAATAATTTTGAGAAATATTAAAATTACATTTAGAAAATCAAAATATATTTAAAATATAAATAAAAACTGATTAAAGAATAATAATGGTAGACTAACAATAATAATTTTATAAACAAAACAGAGTTATAATAATAAAAGAAAATAATAAAGATAATGAAAAAATTGAAAAACATGAAATGAAAAATAATGAGAAATAATAAACATTGAACAACAAAAATAAAAATAATTCCAACAACCATTATAATAATAAAAATAACAATGATGATGATAACAACAACAACAATACAATAGCAACAATAATAAGAATTTCCCTGAAGCATCCACAGTGTCTGTCCAACTCGCAGGCAGGTGGAATTGAACAAGCACAGGTACCTACACGTGTTGTGTCAGTACACATGTGTTGCTAACTTTTTCATGATGATAAAGCGAACAGTGTTTCCTTCATGGAAATATATTCATTGTGTTGAATTTTTGTTTCACATTGTTTTCATGAAATTGCTTATGTTCAACAATATACAGATCATTCAGAAAGAATTCAGACCCCCATAGAAAAAAAAAAAAAAACTGATTTGTATTCTCATTAATCTACACTCAGTACTCCATCATGAAAAAATAATTTTAGATTTTTTTTTCTTTTGCAAATCTATTTAAAATAAAAACTGAAATATCAAAATATCATAAATATTCAGTTCCTTTGTAAAAACACGAAATGTAGCTCAGGTTCCTCACATTTCTTTGATCATTGCTGAGATGTTTCTACACATTGACTGGAGATTAAACTGATTGGAAAAGATCTGGAACGGCTCAAACCTCTCAATAGAAGGAAAGTGCATTCAGAGAAAAAAACAAGCCTTGAGATGAAAGGAGGAGCTGCCTGCAGAGCTCACAGGATTGTTGCAAGGCACAAATCTGGGGAAAACTACAAAACAATTGCTGCGATATTGAAGGTTCCCAAGAGCCAGTGGACCCTATAATTCTCAAATGTATGAAGTCTGGCACAATCAGGAATCTTCCAAATGCTGGTCACCCGACCAAATTGAGCAAAAATTAAGAGTCCTATGTTGAGAAAAATATTTTTACAGTTGTCAGGTGATAAAAACGCATGTGTTTTAAGGAGATGGAGAATAAAATGCTCAATGCTGTAGCACCACGTTGTGTTCAACGATAGCCGCCGCTGCTCTAAGTTTTTTGCCTTCAGGCGTCCACAGGGTCACACAACTGAAAGCTGTGAATAGGGACTGATGTCTTTACTCTTGTCCACACATAGGACCTTACATAGCAGGACAATGTGAGTTACAGGGTGTGAGAGACTTGGATGAAAGAGAAAAAGTGAAAAATAACAAGAAACATGACAGGTCTGAAGTCACACACCATCTCAAGCTGTTTGTGGTTTGAGTGTTCCTTTGAATGTCAGCGTGCTGTGGGTGAAAACCCATTGACATCTCACTATCACTCCATAAGTAACTTTGCACACTCTTGTGAAGATGTTTAGTGGTAAATTGGGAGTAATGAAGCACAAGTGGGGTCACAGTAGCTCTTTGACGAGTCCAGCATCCACGACTCTTACACAATCATGTCTGAACACAAACACATTACGTAGACCGGCCATCGCTCAATCACCACCTAGCACTTAGCGTTCTGACGTCATCAGCTGTCGCCCATCCTGTTTTTTCCCCTGGCAATGTGTCTGGCCTGTCAGACTACATGGAGCTGACCTGAGGGAGGAAAGAAGAAAATAGGACAAATAATTGAATAAAAATAGCTTATTATGACATTTATTTTGGAAGTGATTGAAGAATGCCTGTTCTGACTGGCAGCAGAATAAATACCGTCATAGAGTCTAGACACTGGTGATGGCTGATGAAGAGCTGAAGAGCTGATGGTCAATATGGGGAAGTGAAGGGCTGCACGAAATGTCAGCATGAGAGACTTAAGGCAGAGAGGGAATCATATTTGAGAACGGAGCAACATGATGATAGGCTGTTAATGAGGGAGGAGCGCCATGCTATTGGTTAGATGAGGCCAGTTGGCGGGACAGCTGATTTCCCAATGACAGCCCCCAGTCGATGACAGACCCGGGCACTGACGGCCAAGACAAGAGAGAGAGAGTGGGTATGGATGAATAAGAAACTCTCTAAAACTGGGAAAGTGAATAGATGGTTGTCCTGCTGACATGTATGCTGGAGCTGAAAGCTAGAAAGAGTGGGCTCATATTTAAAGCCAATGCAATAAACAAATAAATAAATAAATTTAAAAAACTGCTCAAGTCTCAGGCTTATTGGCTCTCATTTATCGAACTTGTGTAGAAACCAGCACAGATTTGGGAATAAAAATGGTCTTACAATCACTGCGTACAACTGAGTGGATGTTAATAGAGATGTGTAGAAAACACTCATCATATAACACACCTACAGACATTCATGCTTCAGCCGACCTCTCCTCTCGATTATCCCATGGAGATACATGATACAGCAAAATACTATAATCAAATACATAATTTGTATTTGAAATTATAATAATTCTTTAGGTCCAGTTTACAATAAAGTCAATACTCTTTACATTTGGGTTCTTTGAAATGTGGTCAGCCCTTAAGATGCAACATAAAAGCATGTTTGGGCTCTTAAAAAAAGCAGACAGGAAGGCCAGCCTGAAACCGTCTGAGACTGAGAGAAGAGTGGCTGTGATACCCCAGTTTCAGGTATTATTAATGAAGACTAATTATAACTGTCAGACAGTGATATGCCGGTTTACAGCGGAGATAAACTGCTCTCTTCTGTCAGGTTATTAGACTTAAAAAGAGATTCAAGAGCCTGAGATTTCTGGTTACCTATAAAAAAATGAATAATTACTATAATTATGTTTCTAATCTGAATAGCTTTCTTTCCAAACATATTAGTTATTAAGGATGTTCCTAAAAGTCTAGTTCCCTATTCAGCTAAACGCTCATTTAAATTTCATTTAGCTGACTAGTCTAGAGGGGAGAAAATCCCTGGAAAACAGTCAAATTCCTCACAGGGTCATTACGTTAGCAGGTGTGATGCCAGCCTGATATACTCTATAAGGCGTGGCTAACATTACAAGCTAACGCCACCAGCCTTCGTTCCTCTTTGCAGATTAATATCATGCTTTGATATGTGGACTCTTTTCTCACTTCTGGTGGAAGTTATACCTGAGTTCAACCCTCGAGCGCAAACATACTACTTTATCTCCATTCATTACTTTAAAAAACCGTCATACTGCGCTGGTTCTTCTACATGCTAACTGCTAAGTCACGGCTGAGCCTCTCATGTTTGAATCCGTGAAGACTCAACCCCTATTTTTAAATCTTTTTTGAATGAGTTCATGTTATATTTGAAGTCTTTGCATGTCATGAAGTCTAAAATTGCACTAAAACTGTTGGACAATCTGAAAGACTTTTCTACTGACTGAGAGAACTGATTTAAAACCGCACAACTCTCAACATAACCATGAATTTATTTTTAACATATAAAGTATAGACCCCTTTATTCTTATACAAAGCTTTACCCTCTTGTATTATAAATGTATTTGACTTATTTTATTTTATTTATTTATTTATTTTTGTCAATATCAACCTTGAAGCTTCACAAGTGTTCCCATGTACTGAATGTTAAAAAGAAAGTCTATTTTGCCTTGTTTGTTTTCATGTTTTGTACACTGTACAATTTCAATAAAAGTTGTTAAAAAACAAAAAAAAAATCTGTGAAGACAGACAGGAAGGCAGTGGTCATGAAGTGAAGCTACAGCAGCCTCTAGTGGCGGGAGGTTTGTTACAGTTTAAAAGAGCGTTAGACCAGGATTTCAAGCCTGTGTTTATAAAAAATACTGTTTTAGCGATTAAACACGCACATCCCTATCAGTTATAATTCTTAAATTTTAGAGCGCTGGATGAGCTCCTGTCTCATACAGCCTCCAGCTGTTTGTGCCTCATTACACACAGTAGTGGATTAGACCGATTATTTAAATCTTCAGACATGCCGATTGATTATGATCTGATCTAAAGTTATTTAGTGTTTGTCAGCTCTTAAACACATGCTCCAGGTTAATACAGTTACTTACAGTCACAGCAGTCTAATATATTTCTTATTTCAGAAACTTAACATTTGATTCAGTTCCTCTGTTTTTTCAACCCCATTTAACTGCTGATTTCTTTCTGCTTAAATCTGCCACGGTATTTTCCAGTGATGTTACAGTGAACAACAGAACTTTTTTATCCTGCAGGCAGCCTGTCTATTTTATTTTCAAAACAAATCAATAAAGAAACACTTTTTAAGGAATCAGCTGAAAGCTTGCACTGATCATTATCATTCAAAAGGAAATGTTGCTCACAGGGCTTGTCAAAGCTTTGGCTTAATGTCAAATACATTTTCAGAGGCACTTCCTAAATAACATCGCCATGTCCATGCTGAAAAGTGAGTCCACACGGAGTTGAAAACGTGGATGCATGAGTACGGAGCTGGCATGGGATTCAAGCCTATTGTACGCTCACTTCTAGATTGATAAATGCAAATCTGTGTGTGGAAATGAGCGTACATCTAGATATCTGTTGTGCACACATTTGATAAGGCCAGTGTGCTTTGACAATATCTGCTTATAAAATGCAATGTATCTGAGGAATGATCGCATCGGTCCAGAACAGGACAGAAGCTGGAGAAATTCAACATGGGTTACATCTATTGGTGCAATTTATTTGCAAATCTGAAGCAGACATGGGTCATCCTGGGCCCAGATTTACATGCAGAACCTCCAAAAAGACCAGAGTGAAGAGAGCAGATCAGAGTAGATACACTGGCTCCTTCCCAGGACCCCAAGTCTGCCAAAGAGCTTTTATAGGGGCTGGGACTGGTTATGATAGAAGGGAAAAGCAGGATAGAGGGAGGCTGGAAGGGTGACAGAGCTGTATTAAAGGGATTTATTTCCATGGGCCTGTGTGAGTTTGGATGATCCAGACCCCTATGTCTGTAGATGTCAGAGTCATATGGCAAAATCCAAGACTTAAATCTATATGGCTGTCCGGTAAGAAGCAGACTGGAATGGAAATGAGATCTCTATCAATATACAGGCCGACACATTTGCTGCTCAGGTACTGCCAAACTGCCTACAGTGGCAGCCATTGTGTAAATCAATGACTCTACCATACATTAGTACTGGAAACATCCTCTATTGGATGCCATTAATTTCTCTCTATATATTGTGTGTTTCTTCAACATTTAGTTTACCTGCCAATCCATAAAGCTTCTGAAAACTTAATTTTTCTAATCTGTGCTATCTAGCTTGGTTGTAGTAACTTCGTTGTGTCCATTTGGCACATCAGTTGCCAGTAGTTTCCAAGATATAACACCGTTTTCATGGTCAATGAACCCTCAGACAACAGATAATGTTTCCTCAAACATTAGTTTGAGCTTTTCTCACTAACATGGTGAACATGAGATTTACATTATGACTCACAACAAATATAATAAGAACAGATGAGTCATTCGCAAATGTCATTACTGTCAAGTTTGGATACAGGAGGTCAAATTTCTAAATTGCAGTAGGAGTTTAAGAACAGAGAAAATCTTCTGTGCTCTTTTAGAGAAGTAGTTTTCTGTCAGTCAGCCCTGCACTGTGATCATCTGTGCAGAGACATTTCTTTAACCTCCTGAGTCCCTGCAGGAACATGTGAAGATGTTACATTTTGGTTTTCCTTCACCATAGTAATATATTCTGCTGTTAGGATTTTCAGATAATTGTCCAGAATGTCCATTCAAGTTAAAGTACAGTAATTTGCCTGAAATGTTGGGAGAATTTGCTGGAAATTTTCAGAAATTTCCATGGAAAATTGTTTGGGAAATTTCCAAGTCTTTTCTTTTTTTTCTATTTTTTTTGGTAGATATATTTTTGTTTTTCATGCCTTTATTTCTTTTCCTTTTTTTCAAGAGGAGCGGAGGACGGTGGATAGAGTTGAAAACAGCGATGACAGAGTGGGGAAGGACATGTGCTGGAAACCAGCCACAGGCCAGACTTGAGCCCAGGCCGCCTCCGTGGGGTTAGATCAAACCACTCGGCCATCCATGTGCCAAATTTTAAAGTGTTTTCATGGGAATTTTGGGATGTTTTTTATTTGGAAGAGTTTCATTGTAAGACTAGCAGGAAATTTGTTTGAATGTTTGGGAAAACTAGTTTGGACATTTTTTAGCATTTTCATAGAAATTTGGTAAATGTATTTAAATTTTGGGAATTTTATTGGATTTGTTTTTCAGGCTGAGGCTCCTTTGCAATTTTCCATAAATCTCAAATAAATTCTAGGGGCCATCTGGGGGTATTTTCCACTATTTTCATGGACTTTTAAAGGACTATGTAAATTTTTGAAAATTTGATGTAAAATATTAGTGGTAATTTGATTTGAATTTTGGGGAGAATCTACTTGAAATTTTAGTAATTTGGCTGGAAATTTGCTGGAATGTTTAGGCTTTAGGATAAAGTTTCACTAGTAATTTATTTTAGGATATTAAACAGGGATGTCCAGACTTTTTCCACTGGGGGCCAAATTCACACATATATACTTTCATATACCTCACCTTGATCTTAAAGTAAATAAAACCAATCTAATGAAGGTTAAGATATGCTCAGTGTTTGTTTGAATGGCTAGTTGATGGCTGAAAAGGCAAATAGCCAATCATTTTTGAGGATTCTGGGGAGGCCAATCAGATTTCTGGGGGCCCTGGTTGGCTCTTGCTACCACTGGCTCCGCCCCTGGAACATCACTGGTGCTGCTATTTGCTGCTGTAATCCGTTAGGGTGTAATATATCAAGATATCTTTTTCTTTTTTTTTTTTTTTTGGCAATAAATTTACTATTTTTAGTGTTGTAGTACAGTAACATTGCCTTGTGCTGCAAGTAAGAAGAATAATACAGTCTAGCAAAAGCTGTTCTGTTGAGGGCCATATTTCATTTGATTGAAAAAATTGGGGGGGGGGGTGTAATCAAAACGGGGCACAGGCCACATTTGGCCTGGGCCATGGTTTGGACACCCTTGCTTTAAAATACGTCTAAGATTTTTCACAAAATTTTTCACTAATTTCTTTGAAATTTCAGGGAATTTGAATGGATTTTGGAAAGAAAAATTTCCAAGAAATTCTGAACTTTTAAGTCCTTATGGTCCATCATCAAAATGACTCCCCCCGTCCCTCACTAAGTGGCTGACCCCATTACTGACTGACTGAGGACCCCCAACAACTGACCAACTGGTTGGCGCTCAGCCAAAACCTATATGCTCTAAATTGATACAGTGCTGTATTTTCTGCAGAAACAGAACCTTTAGGAGATTTGTGGACATAATTTTTGGTCAAAACTAATTCCTGTTGATACAAGATAGAGCTTTGTAACTTATTTAGTCCCAAATAAGAAAGAGGAACTAAAAATGCATCCAGGTCTCAGGAGATTAAACCTTGGCTCCAAGCACAATAACTGAAAACTTCTAGTAATCAATTTAAGGCGCCAATGATTAAGCTCAGTCAGGTTGGATGGGGACCATCAGCGGACAGCAATTTTCAAGTCTTTCTGAGGTATTCGACAGAGTTCAAGTCAGGGCACTGGCTGGGCCACTCTCAGACATTCACAGAGTTGACCCTAAGCCACTCCAGTTATGTCTTGGCTGTGTGCTTCGGGTCATTGTCATGTTGGAAGGTGAACCTTCAGCCAAGTCTGAGTTCCTGAGCGCCATGGAACAGGTTTTTGATGAGTTGTGCCTGGTTTACTCCAGACATAATGCTCAGAATTGAGTCCAGACAGCTCTATCTTGGTGTCTTTAAACCAGAAAATCTTGTTCCTCACAGTCTGAGAGTCCTTTTGGAGTTTTTGAAAACTTTGCACTGAGGAGAGTCTTCCATCTAGCCCACTCTGCATGAAGTCCAGATCAGTGGAGGGCTGCAGTGATGGTAATCTTTCTGGAACTTTATCCCATCCTCACTAGTGTGCACATTTTACTACCAGCTTTGTTTGTATAGGACTCTGAATTATTGAGGGACATGGTATATGGTGATTTCAGGCCCTTTGTATGCATTTGTCAGTTCAGCAGTTAATTTATCTGACTCAGTGGCACACAAAAAAAACATACTTTTTTATATGGATATCACGTTGACTTGTAAAAGTAAATTCATGCAGCTTTTTCATAATGCTTGATTTGGACACATTTATTTCATGAAACTTTGTAATCTTCTCTGGTATCCACTAGTTGCTCTCTGCTGCTGGAATGCTGCTTTTTTTTGGCATGTGAAGTAAACACAAATCAAACATTCATGCACTATAAAACGTTGGATGTATATACCACCTCAAATGACCTGCCATTGTGGTTCAATGTTCCACATCCATGTTTGTTATATCAATCAGATCTTTAGGATTCAATGAAAAACAGCTCACAAGAAGTTAAAGAAAGGGAAGAGAGGAGAAGGGAGCTGCTTGATCTCAGGACTTCCGAGCAAAGTCTTTAAAGCCTGCGGCCTTATAGGAAGCCCAGGGAAAACAAATACCATGAGGTAAAACAGGGTCAGGGCTGGAGTTTACTTCAGTGTCTACATCTTCTCACTATACTGGGCTGCAATGACTCCACTGGGAATCAGCTGGATGCAATAAAGTAATCAAAATGACATGATGGTTTGTAATATGAACCAGACTTTAGACAGAGCCATGCAAAATGTTTTTATAAGAATGGCATACTGTACATTGCACACATTTTTTAAAAAGGAACATAAGGGGGGAAACATGGCTATAAGAAACACAATAACCATGCAGCATGAAAAAAGCTGATAAAAAAACATTAACAGTACGTTTGTTTAAAAAAAAATACAGTTTATGAACATAAAGTTTATTTTGTAAATGATATATTATATGTAAAACTCAGTTACTTCTGTCCTGAAATTAGAGTCCAATTCATGATTTAATTACACCAATTGTTTACTGATATTTAGTGCACTTGCATGCCATGGAACAGCAAATATTTAAAATGACAGCTGAAAATAGACAGTGCCTATTAAAAGTATTCGTCTCCTTGGATTTTGTACCCTTCTTATAGCCACAATAATACAAAATCACATAGTTTGAATAAAAATATAAAACGTAAAATATGTGACTGCATAAATATTCACCCCTTTAAAGTGACTGACCTAATTCAACAGAGGTCCACTCCAGCCAGTTGGTGCTAGTAGTCTCACAATTAGTGAAATTGGGATCACCTGAGAGTCTCAAGTGATTGTAGTACAGACACCTGGACGGTCCAGTCTATGGTTAATCAGTATTCCAGGCTACCATTACACCATGAAGACAAAAGAACACTCCAAGCAAATCAGATAAATTGTTACTGAAAAGTATAAGTCAGGGGGTGGATACTAAAACATTTCCAAGACACTGAACATTGACAAGAGTGACCATGCAAGAAGGAGACTTGTGAGAGAGGCCATCGAGACACCTATGACTACAAAGCTTTATGGTAGAGTGGCAAAGACAAAGCCACTGTTGAAGAAAACTCAAATTAAATTGTGATAAGAGCTCCCCAAAAGGCATATGGGAGACCAAAATGGTCTGACAAGTTATGTTTGGTGAACACCAAACATTGCACATCACAAGCACACCATCCCCACTGCGAAGCACGGTGGTGGCAGCATCATGCTGTGGGGATGCTTCTCAGCAGCTGGGCCTGGAAGGCTCATAAAGGCAGAGGGTAAAATGAATAAGGTAAAATACAGGAAAATCCTGGAGGACAATCTTATCCAGCCTGAAGCATACAGCAAAAGCTACACAAAATGGTTTAAAGACAACAAGGTGAATGTTCTGGAGTGGCTGAGTCAAAGCCAAGACCTCAATCCAGTTGAGAATTTGTGGCTTGACCTGAAAAGGACTGTTCAGTCCAGATCCATGTAACAGAGCATGAGCAGTTTTGCAAAGAAGAATGGAGTAAAATTGCAGTGTTCAGATGTGTAGTCAGCTATTTAACATTACATATCTTTATTTAATTGACTCTACTTTATAAAATGTTTTCACCTTGACATTTAAGAGTATTTTTGTATTTTTCCCCAAAAAAGGCCAATTATATTCACCATTATTGATTTATAAAGTCAATGAAAGGGTAAAAAAAATCCAAGGGGTTGAATACTTTTTGTAGTCAAGATCAAGACATTAAATTTCCCACAAATCCACCTCCACTTAGCACTAAGCATATGTCTTTAGCCTCTGGATACAATGACTGGGGAGAGTCTTTCTTCTGATGCATTAGTACTCTAGATTCATGCATCAGATTTCTTTTCAGAAGTTTCAGAAATGTGAACACACACACACATTGAGACACACAGACACAGTTTAGCTGGACACATTATGCTTTTCTTGGCTAATTGCTAGCATGGATGGTGGTTTAGTGGGATGGCATCTCTGATACCCCCAGCAGAGGGAGAGGAAGGACCACAACCACCGTCTCCTCTCCTTCACCAAAGCTTCAGCAGCCTTGAGAGAGTATTAGTGTTTATGTGTGGGTCTGCACGTACAGTGTGTTAAAAGCCTCCAGCGCTTGTTTGGATCTTTTTCCTACTAAAGATCTTCAGTTTATTTGCCTCCCAGAGGGAAAACACTTACATAGACCATGTGCTGCCATGCGAGTTCGATAACAATCCTAGTTAAAGTGAACCCCTAAAACTAAGCCAGTAGATGACAGGCCAACATGCAATAATTTGGTTTATGTTAGAGTGTGTATGCAAAAGTGAGTGTGGGGGGGCAGGGAAATGAGATAGTCTTGTGGTGGGGTGACACAATCTTAACACATCAGGTTTAACTTTGGTGAAAGCTTGCTGGTGAATTTGCAGCCGCTGACCCACACAAAAGAAACACTCTTACAGTGCAGACATTCAAGAAACCAAAGAGCCACACATGGAATAACAGAAGAAGCCACCAGGGAGCTGGTCCATCTCAACAACTTAAGCCTGTAAGCTTCAACTCTTGTCCTTTTTCATGTGTAAAAAACAACAAAAAAAAAATCATGAAAGAGGTCATTGAATGAACAACATTCAGCCACTGGCAGTGTATTTATCATGCATATGTTAACCTGCTATAGTATGCAATATGGTGCCTGATGGAAAAAAAATATTTGTGGTGGTTTTGTTGTCATGAAATAGACTAAATAAATATAATCATAAAATAAATCATGGGATACTTTGTAGGTTATGTTGGCTTAGGGCAGTGGTGTCAAACTCAACCACAGCAGGGGCCAGATTCTGAATTTCGGTCTAACATAAGTGTCTAACAGGGTCAACATTTAACCATACCATTTTCACCAGAAATGAACTATGAAAAATAAAAACATAGCACTGATGATAAATGGTTTTCAGATTTAAAAAAAAAAAAAATACATAAGTTTTAATGTTCAAGAGCTGCAAAAAAACATCAAACTTCTTAGTTCAAAAGGTCAAAACACAGAATCAAAAAGTCAAAATAATGTTTTGTAAAGGCAAATATGTGAGATAGAAAGTTGAAATAATGACTTATAAAAGTCAAAAAATGAGTTTAAATTCTAAGTTGTGAGTCGAAAAGATCAAATTATGCAATTAAAAGTTAAAGTCGAGAGTTGAAAGGTCAAAAGGTGGGTTTTAAAAGGTCATATATGAGATGAAATTTAAATATGTGAACCTTAAAAGTCCAAATATGAGATAGAAAGTCAAAATTATGAATTGAAAAGGCCAAATATAAAATAAAAGGTCTAAATTATAAGTTTAAGTTTTAATTGTGAGATGCAAAATTTAGAGTATGAATACATACATTCTTTTCCTACATTCCTGATTTTCTGTTGATTTATTTTTACTCTACTTTTTCTAATTTTCATGACTTAACAAGGATATTTCAAATCATCAAGGTAAAGTTTTTGTTTTATACTGGACCTGCCCATTTATACTGCAGACCTCATATCTGCAGGCCAGTTCTAATAAAATATATGATCTCGCGGGTCAGGTGTAACTCTGCCATGGGCTGGATTTGGCCTCTAGGCTTTGAGTCTGACACCCCTGCCTTAGGGCAACACTGCACCATAGTGTTGAGTAATGACATGGAGTGATATTGTTTAAAATTTGAAAAGAATGAACTGACATTGAAAATTCAAAATAGCCACGACAGGTTGCAATTCATGTTATCTGAAACATGTAAAAATGAAAAATAAATAATTACATAATATTTCATGTCTGAGCGTTGCCTGCAGGCAACATTGTCCCATTGTGGAAATTATTCCCATTTGTAAAACATGAACATTATGTGACATTCCACGCCATTTTTAGTTCATTGCGCATGGAAATTAATGAAGCAGTTTTTCTCAGGAGTGAAATAGAGGCACTTTTACCATACCTGTACAACCGGGGTATTTGCACCGGTTCTTCTCCACTCACACAGGCCAGTGGTCTGTGTTGTCCTGACGAACAGGTGTTTGTGGCATTGAAGCAGCATTTTCTTCTCTCATCTTCTCAGGGATGTTTTCTTCAACACTGTTTGATGGTTTCCCCCTCTTCTTAAAGAAACTCCACACATGGCAAAGACAACTTGCAATCTCAGCTTTGAATTTCACCAAGCTGTTCTCATCTTTCTTTGGGATGCCGAAATCTATGCAGTCCCTACAGTACAAAAGCCATGCATTCACTAGAGCAGTGGTTTTCAAAGTGTGAGGTGGGCCTCCCCTGGGAGGCGTGGAACCATAAACCAGAAAAAAAAAGATGATTTGCTTTGCTAACTTCTGCTGTGCATGGAGCAAAAGGGATAGACTTGTAGTTCCTATAGGGACTATGCTATAGAGTCATCTATCAAAGTTAGGATTTTCCTGCATTGATCCCAATGATGCTCAAGTCACAGTGTTTAATTTGCAAAGATGTACAAGCTAATGACAGCATAAGGCTGTGTAAACCTTGGGGTCATCTTAAGACTGAGCAAAAAGTCTAGTGGCCAAACTAGGGGAATTTTAACAGGAGGTGAAAGGAATTTTGGTCACTGATCAGTGCACCGGCATTGATCAAAAGTAGGTATCAGGAAAGGCTAAAGGTGGAGGATGGTCTGTTTGTGCAATCCTGCATTAACTGTACAGACGTAAACGTATAGTTCCCAATAAATAAGAGGGAAAGGCAGATGTTTAAGGACATTTGCAGTCCAAAATATCAAAAAATATATTAATGTTAAAAATGTTAAAAGATTAGACAGAAATGTTTAAAAATGTGGTTGTTTATTTTTTTTTTTTCAGTCTGAATCTTTATGTAGGTCGGGGTCCACGGAACGGATAATTTCATCTTAGGGGAGGCTAACTCTCCCACACTTTGAAAACCCCTGCACTAGAGTGAAATCCACCATGTGGAGGATGATCCTGCCTGATCTTTGTTCTGTAAAGAGCCATCAACAAGTCAAGAAGATCCACTCCTCCCATATTTTCATTGTACACCTGTATGATACTAATTCTAATTTTTAAACAATTACAAATATGAATGCATTCTTCAGTAATCACAGATTTATACCTAAATATTAAATATCAAAATGCAACAGTTTCATTATGAGTCAATGAAAGTACAGTGTTTGCAGTTTTTCATGATGGTAGGGTGTTGCCTCAAGGTAACGTGTCTATTTGAACCATTTTCCTTGATTTATTTATCAAAAACTCACACTTAACAATTAAAAATTGAACTTTCCTAACCTATAAATATTTATCCATTTTTCCAGCCTCAAAAATATCTGGGAAATATATTTTCTTGCTGTTTTTTTGCAGAGAAATGGATGAGCTCCTTTGTGTGAGAATGTGTGCACAACAGGGATTCAAGATGGCTTCCAGAGAGTCATGTGACAAATTAGAACATTGTTATAGTTTACTTGAGGTCCTGGCAATTGTTTTAAGTATTCTTTCATACATACATACAGGGCTTGACATTCACTTTTTTGCTCACCAGCCACAATGGCTAGTGATTCTGCAAACTTACTAGTCACTCAATATTTCCACTAGCCACAACTTTGGTGTTTGGTAACTCTGAGCTATATGCCAAATTTTGGTACAAAGGGTGTGATATGACACACGTGCTCTACTTTCCCTCACCAATATGATCAGTATCAGCTCTCCTCTTAATAAAGCACTTCTCCCTGTACATATGAAACAGCACACTACTGAGATATGGAGAGACTGTTAGAGACAGTCATCTAAGAGTCAAAACTCTTAGATTTTTATTTTCTTAATGGATTTTAAGTTTATGCTAAAATTAAAATACTGTTAATCAGCTTATTAAAACCTCCAGTAGATTACAAGAACATCTCTAATTTTCACTCTGACAAATCTCCACCAATGAATATTTAGTGTCCAACTTCTCCTGTCCTCTGCTCTATTCTGTATGGAGGAAATGTTTTCATACGTGTGTCTAATAATTAAATTATCTCTTTAAATAATAGATGACTTACATCTGGTACGTGAAGCTCACATTTGGAGAACATTAAACAACTGATATATAATATAAGAAGAAAAAAATAACCGTTTAGTTGAATGCTCTTTGACTCCTAAGTGATCAGTTACAGACTTTAATCCTTCTGCCTCTGTTTCTCACTTCCTCAGTGACCTGATTTAAAGTTTCAGAGTTTCTCTCATCTTTTATAACCCTTAATTATCAATTTATGGCAAATTTATAATTAACCCTAAATATACAAACATTTAAAAGTTTCAATAACATTGAAAGTATGCGCACCTTTTTGGAGGTTTTTATCATTTAGATCGCCCTCAACAAACAAAGAATATAGATGGAGTATTAATTAAACGATATTTAGACACACTGCCCACCCTGGCTCGCATGAGCGACAGAAACACACAGCTGGAGCACACACACATGCACACACACACACCCACACGTAACCAGTGCTGACGCGCTGATCCTCCATGGATAGAGAAGCTTTAAAGCAGAAGGACAAAGTTCAGGTCTGAGTTTATCCTGCTTATTCCGAAAGATTTTCCCTAAACAGATAGAAGCCTTCAGTCTAACCAACACGTCAGTGCGAGTGTGTGTCCGTATATGTCTGTGAGTGTCGCGTTTATGTCATACAGCATCAAAGCCCTTGGCGCTGCGTAAAAATGCATGAATGGATGAAGAGACCAGCCACTTTTCTGTCATTTTGGAGAGAAATTTGAGCTTTCATGTGCCGAACAGCCTCTCTGTAAGGCTAAATCATAAGGGCTAACAGACAAGCACTTTCAGAGTGAAGCATAAGTTGTGACACTAATAAATTCAACCTGCCATCGTGGCTAGTTAGAGTCACGCTGCTACCCGCCACGGCCGAAATCCACCAAGTTCAAGTTTTGCTATTTCCAGTTAGGTTGGGGATTCTTCTCAAAAGCTCAGCCTCATGCCGCTATATATCTCTTTGGCGTTCTGGTTTCTTTGCTGCATTTTAACATACTGTATTTCTAGTGCAGTTAACCAGCAACTCATTCACTGCACAACAGGTAAGCCTACATCCCCTTAACCAACCACAATAAATTCTGTTTTTCCAAGTTATTGATTTTTCCTCCCTCTCCCAGGGTTCATTACAGTCACCAACACACACACCCAGGGACAGTAAAGATGAAGAAGCATGATTCTTGCTATAATCCTGGCCTGACCGGGCCCCTTCCCATGGGTGGGCCTTGAGGTTTAAGCCTCGGTACGCCTGTGCATTAAAACGGGCCAGGATCCATGAGTAATGTGACATCAGATTAAAACCATGAATAGAGCTTACTTCCATTTGATACTGTGATGGATTGTGGTTAGCATTTTATGGGCTATTCTTCAATAAATGTATTCAATCATCGTTGCGCAGTCCAAAGGTTATGACTTTAAATATATATTGTGTTGACCTGTTGACCAGCACACAGTGGGACTATTCTTTTCTAAAGCAGACACTCCAATGGCATAATTCTCAAATGTTTTATATAATATTTTAGAAAGCATGATTTTTTCCTGGCCTAGCTGAATATCCCACATCTTTTTTCTGTAAAATGATGCTTTGAGTGGCATTTATTTTGAATTCAAAGTTCACCAACACAACCTTGTGACCTCAGTTAACTGGGCTTGTAAGAGGTTAGTTCAGCTTTGCCCAACAGTCTGAAAAAGACCTACTTCAGTGGTATTGGTCCTAATTCTGTTAACTTCAATGCAGCTTTTACTGACCGCAGAACCAAAGGTTTACAGTGCTCTCATTATACACTCAGCTTCAACTGTAAACCAGGAAACCAGGAGCCAGAGCGCTACTGCTCCAAAACCACTCAACTTCCTATTATTTCATTTTTTTTAAACAAAAACATGTATTTATTCTTGTTGTTTTTAATCTATGATCAGTGGTAAAAATCTAGTGAACATTGGATGTATTTTGCAAAAAGGATACTTGCATTATTCGCCATTTTGTGAGCTTTAAAAATATTTAAAGAGGAAAATTAACTATATTACTAAAAGGCAATGTTTTTTCAGTGCTAAGCATTAATTACAGAGATTTGTCCTGTTAAATTTTATATGGATCCATCAAGCTTATTGGATATTTATGTGGTGTAATATGTTACACAACATGGTTCAATCAGTGCAGCATCACTGACACTGATTGTACTTTTCGTCCCTCCTCAGCAGTGTTAGTTGTGGAAGCCACCTAGATTTCATGTGTCTAAATATACAGTAGTTTATCAGAATCACAGCTACTTTATTACCCTTGACAAAGTCTAAATAAAACTTAATGATATTAATAAAAAGAAAGAAACAGGCATAAATTTTGCCTCCCTAACTGAGCCAATGTTTTGCATTAGTAGAATTAGAGGGTATTTGAGTGTGGCTCAGACTCAGCCAAGAGCACTGGGCATACTGCTGAAGATTATAAACCTACTTGCAGCCCTTGGCACTCCTGTTTCAAGCCCATTTCTGCAAAAGATCATAGTCTATTGGCTGAATCCTGCTGCAGTAAGTGCCATGGAGGGAGAAAGTCATACTAAGCCAAGTCCACTGGTCCACTGGCAACAGAGACTGGCAGTTGAAAGCCCCAGCTCCATAGTTTAAACAGCCAACAGTAGATGATTGGCCTGGCAAGACAGATCCACTCTGCTAGCAAACACATGGCAGTGCTTATGTTCTTAACCCTTACTCAGGTCCTACACTCTAACATAGCTAGAACGTAAAGCAGCCAAGAAAGTGGATCGCTCTGACAATTGTCCTTTATGTTAATTTTTACCACTTTTTGAATTACAGCTGATAATTTCAAGCCTTGCTAGCGCTTGGTGTCACCATGAATGTTCTATGTGCTGAAATAATAAAATGGAAAAATAACCAACAGATTTAAAAAAGGCAGGTATCTTGATTTATCAGTGTCATAATAATGGTATGAAGTAGGAGTGGAGAATGATGTGACCCTTTACTGAAACCAAATTACTCAAATGACACTTTCTTTTTAACAGTCCTGAACGGAGGTCTGCAAGTTGGCAAGATAGTTTGAATGCTCTCCTCATGCAAGTTAACCTGCCCCGCAAGATTGACAGATTGACTCTTCTTTTACCAAAGGAATGTTGTCCAGTTCTGACAAAACCACTGCTGCAGCTACATTCATTAGCAGCCACTGTATACACCTCAACTCAGAGTACAACCATCACAAACTCATACCAAAGCAGGTCAGCAGAAGAGCAAAAAGTGTTGTTTAAACTCTTTTTCATGCAGGAACGTGGTCCAGTTCTAGTAAAACTGATGCTATGTTGTAGCCACATCCAAGCTATTACTGCACTAGAGGCAGCCATTGCAAATGGCGCTGAGTACAACTAAACCCCGCCCATAGGTACCGCCTCGTTCTCCTCAAATGACACTGATTGGTCCAAACCATATTCAGTTTGACACAAACATCATGGATTGGAGCTTTTTTAAGGCGGATTTGACTGATAATAGAGATAGACTCTGGTAAATCCGTCTGCTTTGCAAGGTTACATGCAAGTACCCTCTGGGTACTCTGTTTCCTCCTATACCCGTCCAAAGTCATGCTTGACTGGTTAAATAGTGACTTTTAATTCTAATGCATTTGGAAATATTTTTTGTACCTGCAGGTAAGCCCTGTTATTCTCAGATATTTCAGCCCACGACCCCCTATAATAAAGGTGCCAGAGACCTGGAGTTGATTTCAGAGTAGATTTTAGGCCTCAAAGTTTTTAATTTTAACTACAATCTTAGTTAAATGGCCTTTGTTGTTGGAGTTAGTTAGTTGACAGTGTTGATGCATTCAGTGTGAGTCCAACTCTGTAGAGAGTCAATTGGTCTAAGCTTTGCACAGTATCATTTCATATCTAAAGAGGCAGAGTTGTCCCATCATGCCTTTGTGCAAAGTGTTTAGATGTGTTCAGATGTCGTCTGTCGTACAGTGACCACTGCTGGAAATACTTTGCTCTTGTTTCTGGTGGATTACTATCATTTTCGACGTAGGACACTTAAGCACCATGAGTGAAGTTATCCACTGCCTTAGCGATGTCTTAACCTGACACACCAGATGATTTGGGAAAGGGCAGAGGTTTGAAAAAAAAAAAAACTCAGATTGGATGAACGTTCCATCTGTCACATCTTTATGGGTCAATTAGAGCAACGAAACACGTGATGTAGCTGCTACCAGGGAGTAAAATCCAGAGAACTACATAACGTGAACAATGGCAACTATAGACATCTCAGTACACAATTTTTATCATTTTTGAAAAGAAAACAGCCCACTGCTGTTCTTTGTTCTTCTTTTAATGAAGAAATGTCAAGTTCTGATAAAACTTACACTTTAGCAGCATCCACGCTGTCTTCCACCATATCTGCACCGGCTTCTTGTTGCTGCTTGCTTACGTCATGACTCCATCGCTGACTGGTCCTGTCACTTTCTAACCGGGCCTAAACGGTTCAGACAGGAGCTTTGCAAGATGGATCCACCAGTGAGAAACACGGAAACAGACGTATCCATCTGCTTTGCAAGGTTAGTGACGTCCAACATGTGGCATGGAGTAGACTGCAGGATAGGGTGGTGAGCTGATTTTTATCAGAGGATGAAGGAACTGCACTCTGCATTTCACCATCTTTAACATTACCAAATGGCAATCTTAAGTAGAAAAGAATGTTGCAATATGTCAATTTAAAGTTGTAAAACCTTCAAATTTACACTCAAAGTTTTTTACACATTACTTCGATTTCAGCAAAAGCTTCACAAAATTACCATGTTTTATTGTACATTTAACTAACTTTATGCATATGGTTATTAGAAATAAAATGTAAAATATTTCATATATATTTTATTGACATTACTTTGTAGAATTTTTTTTTTTTTTTGGTCAAAAAAGTTGACCATAATTGGGGGTGAATATTTTTTAATCAGGACTGTAGATGTAAACCCGAATCTGGACTGTGAATCCAGAGCTTGATCTAGAGTAAAATCTAAATATCTTTATCAAACACACATTTCAGACACCAAAACTCAGTAAATATGGTGCAGGAACTGCAGCTCGGACCACAAACAGTATGTCTCAGACTTACAGGCCTGTGTTGGGCCTAACAGTTTTTAACATGCTGTCCTGAGATAAAGACAGAATGAATGATTGAGTTCCAAAGTGTGAGAGACAGAGAGACTGACAGGAAGGCAAATTAAACTGAAAAAATCCCCTGAAGCTGATCGTTACACAGGAGGAAAAAAAGAAAAAAAAAAGCACAAGAGGCAGTATGGGAATAGATAGGGGCTGTGTCTCTCACTGCTGTTCTACGTGGGTTTGTCAGCACTGTATTTTGGATGGAGAGGATCAGATTGCAGCGCTGAGCCCCACCAGCCAGGATTTGTTGGAGCGCCTGGTGCTGCTTTCTGCCAGATTTGTGTCAATAATCTACAGCGATGGACTCCTTCCACCTCCCAACCCACAGCCTGTTTATCAGCCCTGCCAGCCACACTCGCAGCAGCAGCACACATACGAGGAGAGTGGACACATACATGAGCATGTTCATAAGATTTATAAACACCCAGTAACATGTGTTTGCTGTCATTTTGACATTAACTTAGAAAATGAATGCTGAAATATAAAATGTACGGTCCAAACATGTCTTTGTTTGTAGAGGAGACATACATGCATGGAACACACATGGCTCATATTTCACTTTCATACATATGGTGCTGACCATTTACAAAAATCACGCTGCACAGACAGTCACTGTAGATTAATATCAGTTGCATGTGTTTACATAACCCACATTTTCTATGTTAGAATGTATATTGCATTTTCCTTTGATGTATCTTATTATTTGCTGCAGTAACCATAAAGTAGTTCATTTAAGTTTCCCATAATCTAATCTGATCAAATCTGAAGGCTCAGTTTTTACCCCATGGGCTGTTTCAGCTCCCTTTCCAACTCTAACTGTTTTCAAGCTGCCAGAAGTTACAAGAAATGGTCCGGTTGGTCAAAAGTTTTATGTAACACATACTAATCTGTAGTTATGCAAGAGGGATGCTAACTCAATGCATGAATGGGGACTTATTCTGTGATGCACAACTGGTGTTATGGATTGAATCAAAGCTATAGAAGAGAGTTAGAAAAGATTGTGAATTATTTTAAGTTGTGTCTCAAAGTTGGCTGAGAAGCTCAACCAGGGTCTCATAAGACATAGTACTGATGTGATCAGGGAAGTAAAACCAAAAAAATGCACGCCCCAACCCCAAAACAATCCCAATTCCAAAAAAGTCGGGGTGCCGTGTAAAAATGTACATGAAAACTGATTGCAGTGATTTGCAACTCTTATTAACCCATGTTTCATTCACAGTATAACACAAACAACATAGCAGATGTTTAAACTAGAAAGATTCAACAATTTCATGAAAAATGTTAGCTCATTTTGAATTTGCTAGCACCAATACATCTCAAAAAAGTAGGGACGGGGCAACAAATGGCTGGAAAAGTACACAGTACTTGTGAAAAACAGCTGGTGCAGCATTTTGCAACTTATGGTGCTTTCACACTAGGGACCTGGTCCCGGATCTGAGTGCACTTGAGCCCAAAGTCCGGTTTGTTTTGGTAGTGTGAATGCAAACGAACCGCGCCCAGGCAACAGGCCCGGGCCCACTTGGGGAGGTGGTCTCAGGCGTGACTCAAGTGGCCTCTGGCACGGTTTGGATTAGATGTGAATGCAACCGCGCCTGGATACAGGACAGAGCATTGTTTCAGCTTTATGACGTCATCGTAAAAACTAAACTTTTCACAGCGCAGCAATTTATTCACATTTTTCCTCTATAAAGGGCAGAAATCTTCAGAATCCAGTCAATTAATGGTCTGTTGTGACTCACCTTACAGGTGAACACAAGTTGGAGTCAGTGAGAGGAGGTGCAAAGGCAATAAAAGTCTCCTGTCACCTCATAAAACCGCTGTATCTACACAGCGCGAGCCCATTTCATCCTCTGGGCTGCATATAGATGTGCAGATATGAAAAGCGATGTTGCAGACATCTTAAAAAGTGATTTTAAATCATCTATGGCTGCAGGATGGACTTTGTTGCTGGGTTAAAACAAAAACAATCTTCACTCCAGTCATGACCCAAGTGATTGCCACGGTAGCTTCTTCTTCTTTCTCCTCCTTGGCACCCTAATTAGTGGAATTGGCAACAGGTCAATATCATGATTAGGGCTGAAAGATTTGGGAAAATAATTGAATGACAATTTTTTTTTACCCTATATTGCAATTGCAATTTGAAATGTGATTATTCCTTAAGTTTCTCATCTTATGTATTTTCCAGCAAACACAAGCAATAAATCATTCTATATGACAACCAACACAATATTAGACTAAACAGGGCTGAACAATTGTAAAAATACCTAATTGTGATGATTTTGACTCGTATTGCAAACTGGATATGAATTGCTGTATCATAATTCTTATATGTAATAAGGAGAAAGTATAAAAATAAGAAAGTAGGATTTTTTGTTGACATTTCTAAAAATGGCACTTGAATGATTGCATAATTATGTAATGCATAATATCTCTGCTGCAAAAAAAGTTTTAAACTGATATTTTGACATAAATTTCCAGTTAAAGAAATATTGCACCTTCAGCGATTTGAAAATTGCATTAGGCCATACTGCAATTTAATCTAATTTTCGATTAATTTCTCAGCCCTAATCATGATTAGGTATAAAAGAAGCAGAGAGGCAGAGTCCCTGTGAGCAAGTGACAAGTGTGAACATCAATACTGGATGCTTGTGAGCTTCAGGCCCTCAGATGGCACTGCATTATAAACAGGCGTGATTATATACTGGTAATCCCTGCATGGGCTAGGGAAAACTTCCAGAAATCATTGTCAACACAGTGCCACCCACAAATACAAGTTAAAATGCAAAGAAGAAGCCACATGTGAACACAATCCAAAAAGGAAGCTGTCTTCTCTGGGCCAAAGCTCGTTTGTAATTCAGCCGAAATGGAAAACTGTTCTGTGTTGTTTTTTTGTTTTGTTTTGTTTTTTTTGGGGGGGGAAACCACAGATGTTATGTCCTGCAGACAAAAGGGGAGAGGGACCGCTTGTTATCAGCCCATCTTAAAAGCCTGCATCCCTAAACGTATGGGGTCACGTAACGTATGCTTATCTGGAAAGGCAATATCAATTCAAATTAGTAGATAAAGGTTTTAGAGCAACATATGCTCCCATCCAGGCATCTTTTTCATGGAAGGCTTTGACTATTACAGCAAGACGATCCATCAAAATTCACGAGCAGAGATGGGAGAGACTCTGCATACCACAAATGTTGCCCGGGTTCTTCATCAGTCAAAACCTTATAGGAGATATGCTAGGAGAAAGACACTGCTGAAGAAAACTCAT
The DNA here is from genome assembly GCF_018320785.1 of Cheilinus undulatus. Lineage (NCBI taxonomy): Eukaryota > Metazoa > Chordata > Actinopteri > Labriformes > Labridae > Cheilinus > Cheilinus undulatus. The sequence goes on along the minus strand of NC_054884.1, from coordinate 9,780,965 downwards.
ATTAATATTCACAGGATTTAGCCAAAAGGCATGTGGGAGCCTCCATGGTCAAGTGGAAGAAAGTCCTCTAGTCTGATGAGACCAAAAAAGTTAGGACGCTCTGTTTGGTGGACACCAAACACTGCACATCACCACAAACACACCATTCCCACAGTGAAGCATGATGGTGGCAGCATCATGCTGTGGGGATGCTTCTGGGCAGCCGGACCTGGAGGGCTCGTAAAGGAAGTGAATGAAATGAAAACGGCAAAATATGAGATAATCCTGGAGGAAAATCTTATTCAGTCCGCAAGAGAACTACAGCATGGGAGAAGATTTTTTTTCCTGCAAGACAATGACCTGAAGCGAGCAAAAGCTACACAGAAATGGTTTAAAGACAAGAAAGTGAATGTTCTGGAGTGGCTGAGTCAAAGCCTAGACCTCAATCCAAAAGAGAGTTTGTGGCTGGACTTGAAAAGACTGTTCAGACCTGCTCCCCATGCAACGTGATCGGGCTTGAGCAGCTTTGCAGAGAAGAATGGAGTAAAATTGCAGTGAGATGAAGGGGGTGAACATTTATGCAGTCTTTCATTCTAACTGATATATTTCTATATATTTGACTTTACTCTGTAGAAATCTGTTTAGCCATTAAATACGTTTTTTGTATTTCTTTGTCAAAAAAATACAAATTATATTGACCATCACTGATTTATAAAATTAATAAAAAGTTAAAACATCCAAGGGGGTTAAAACTGTTTATAGGAACTGTAGATTCAATTTAGACATACAGGCATGTGTCATTTAAAAATGTGTGTAACAAACAAATGTGAAGAATAAACATCATGTCAAAAATGATCACCTCAACCCAGGGGTTCCCCTGGTTTTCTAGTTTTTCCTTTGGTTTTTATTTCTGATAATATGCTGAGGAAAACACAAACATAAAATCTAATAGTAACAAGCTGAGAAGGGCCTTGTTATGATTCATCCTTGCCGAAACATCTGGATCAAGGCGGCAGACGGGATGACGGGTGGGGACACAGACCCCTGGACCAAGTCCTGCTGTCAGGTCCTTTCACAGGCAAGAGCAGTCACATTAAGCCTCAGGTTGTCCCAACTGTTCTGATCCCAGCTGAGCTCTATTATCTCTACTATGTTAGATAACACTCTGATTTGAAGTTTACATGTAACCTTTAATCATTAAAGGTGCAGTAGTCTCATATGACTGGGGAAAACAAATGCAGAGTAATTAATTTATCATAGAGTGAGGGGTTTTTGAGATCCAAACAAATGTTCTTGATATCTGAATGTCTTTGCCAATAAAAAATGAAAATAGCATGTTTTAAAAACACTTTATTCTCAATTAAAGAACTTTAAAACAAAACTTGTCAAAGAACGGAGATAGAGACCTAGAAAATGGCAGCAATTCAAGGACATTCTTGAAGCGAACTAACTTAAATTGGCAACAAATAATAAAATATCAGCCCATGTGCAGCTTTGTTTCAGTTTTAAAACTAAATTACATGTTTTGGTTGCTTTGAAGAATAGGAAAAGTGTGACCTTGATGGAAATGTAATTCCGCACTCACATTCGAACAACTCAGAGACCTGAGCAGATGGACTGCGAAGACATCCAAACCTCAATCCCAAGACCCCAGCTTGCCCTTGGCCTTAAGCATCTTTTTGAATACCATTAAAAAAGAAAAGGAGGAGAAAACATATGGGAGAAATCAGAGTGAGAAACTCAAAAAGTTATTTTAGGTTGGACAGGCTGATGCAATCCAGTCTAAGCAGATTTCAGGCAAATGTCTGGAAATGCAAATTTTACTTCAAACATTTGCACATGTTCACTTCATTTCCTTATATCAGCGATCAACAATTTAGCCTTTTTAGCAAAAGTAGGAGATGAAAGACTTGTATTTGTTTTGTACTATACAGGTGCATGAAAATTAATTAGAATATCATGTCAAAGATAATCTATTCCAGTCATTTACTTCATAAAATTAAATTCCCTTAAAATCTAGATTCATCTCATCCAGCCTTCTTCTTCCACTTATCCAGGGTCGAGCCGCGGTTGCTGCAGGTGAAGCAAGTCAGCCCAGACGTCCTTCTCCCTAGCAATGTTTTCCAGATCCTCCAGAGGGGGGCCAGACCCCTACAGGAAGTCGCCCAGGAGGCATCCTGATCAGAAGCCCGAACCACCACAGCTGGCTCCTTTCGATATGAAGGAGCAGCAGTTCTGCTTCAAGATCCCTCCGGGTGTCCGAGCTTCTCACCCTATCTCTAAGGCTGAGCCCAGACACCGTCCTAAGGAATCTCATTTCAACTGTCGATCTCATTCTTTCGGTCATCGCACAGAGTTCATGACCATAGGTGAGGATTAGGAGATAGATCGACCGGTAAATCGAAAGCCTGCTTCTCAGCTTAGGTCCCTCTTCCCCACAACGGTACAGTACAGCATCTACAAAACTGCTGATGCTGCACCAGTCCGCCTGTTGATCTCATGGTCCATTCTACCCTCACTTGTGAACAAGACCCCAAGATACTTGAACTCCCTCACTTGGAGTAAACACTCACTCCCGACCTAGGTGGAGCAATCCATCATTTTCCAGCAGAGGACCATGGCCTCAGACTTGGAGGTGCTTATTCTCATACCAACCACTTCATAATCACTCGTATTCGAGACGGCAGCTGGCAACGGTGAAATCCAAGGAAAACTGACCCCTAGCAGTGCAGACTAATCTCATACAAAGTGAAATATTTCAGGACTTTCATTTGTTTTAATATTGATGATTTCAGCTTACAGCTAGAATATTATGTAAAAGTCCAATTTGCAAAGGTTTACTGAGCCTTCATTCTTTAAATCCTGGACAGTACACACAACCACAGTCATGGGGAAGACTGCTGAATTGACAAATTTTCAAAAGACAATCACTGACACTCTTCATAAGGAGGGCAAGCCACAGAAGGTCAGCGCTGAAGGGGCAGGCTGTTCTAAGATGCTGAATCAAAGCACATTTACGGAAAGTTGACTAGAAGGGAAAAGTGTGGTAAGAAAATATGCACAGGCAACAGGAATGGGCGCAACCTTAGAGGACTGTCCAACACAGCAGATACAAGAGCTAAGGGGAGCTTCACAAAGAGTGGACTGAGGCTGGACTCGGTGGATTAAGTACCCCAAACCCGGATGTACCTGGGAGATGGACTACAAGTGTCGTGTTCCTAGTGACAAGCCACTTCTGAACCAAAGATGTCATAAGCTTCTCACCTGACTGTTGCTCAGTGGTCCAAAGTCCTGTTTTCAGGTTAAAGGGAATTTGATAATTCATCTGGAAATCAAGGTCCAAAAGTCAGGCGGTTGATCAGAGAGGCCCAGAATCCAAGGTGCTTAAAAGCCCAGTGTTTGCAGTTTCTACAGTCAGTGATGGTTTGGGGTGCCATGTTATCTTCTGGTGTTGATCCACTGTGATTTATCAAATCCAGAGTCAACACTACTAGGAGATTCTAGAGACCTTCATGCTTCTATCTGCTGAGAAGCTTTATTAAGATTCTGATTTCCTTTTTCAGCAGGACTTAGCACTCATCCACAGTGACACCAAAACTACTAGAAACTGGTTTGCTGGCCATGGTGTTACTGTGTTTGAATTGTCCAGCCAACTGGTCTGACCTGAACCCCATAGAGAATTTCTGGGGAAATGTCAAGAGGACGATCAGAGACACAAAACAAAATAATACAGAGCAATCTGCGCTTCATAACACCCCAGCAGTGCCACGGACTGATTGGCTCCATAGCAGTGGGACCAAGAGTCTTTGGTCTGATGAGCTAAAGAAGAGTACAGTCTCAGGAGATCAGGGAAGAAGGCAGAGTACACACAGGAAGCACTTAGACCTTACATGGATTCTAAAATTAACTGACAGTCAATCAAGGGAGGGTAAAACCAGGTAAATGTGAGCTCTCAACATAGTTCTGACAGTCTGAAGATGGTCAAGAACTAGCTTGTTGTAACACATAAAAAGTTCTTTGCTCTACTTCCCCACCTCCTGAAACAAGCTGAGCATTAAATGATGAACAGCTTTCTAGCATGTTGATTTATATGTCTCTGTTCAGTGCTAAAGTGTGACCCTTTATGGGTGTGGGTCCAGAGACATGCTGCATAAAGTTTAATAGGGATACTTAGATTTGCTGCAGCCTCATTAGATTACACATCATTGGTGTGGACGTTAAAATCACGAATGATTAACACTTCATATTGCTAGATGAAAAGTCTGATAAAAAAACATACCTACTGGGCCATGCAGGCAGTAAATTAGAATACAACAGCATGGATTCTGAATCTTGAGTCATTTGTAGTTAAAAAAGAAGATGATGGCGTGCCCTTTGTGTGCACTGCACTGAGGTGTAATAATAACGGTGCAGTCCAAAGGGCCAAGCTGACTGCTGTCTGGTCATGCTGTCTAATGAGATCATCAAAAACTTTGCAAACTTTTTGCAGATTGTCCAAATGACTGTTCCTTGCACCCTGACAGTATAGAAAACCAAAAGCAGGTCCTTGTGGGCAAGTTAGTTTTTTCACGACTAAATCTTAAGTTTCAGTTTTATCATTAGTCGTGAATCACCACTTCACCAAAGCAGAAGTGGAGGGTGTGAGAGAATGTTGATTTATTTGAGTAAAATGCTATTCTCCTGACTTCTAAGCTTTAGCAGAGTATTAAAACATTCTTTTTCTCCACAATCTAAGATCATACCATCTAAGTTTTAGCCAAATGCAAGCCAGACTCCCATTACCAGTTCTCTGCTGAAGGGTAGGAAAAGACTAGAAGGAGGTGTAGGAGTGGGAGAAAAGCAGGAAGAGGAGAGGGACAAGAGAAACAACAAAACACCAAATGAAAAACCGATTTATGGCAGTTGTGGCAAGAGGGGTCTGGGTATATGTTATGACAGCCGTTCTCACAGACCATTCATCTGAGACACCATCCCTTTCAGATTAAAAAAAAATGCAAAAACGTTCAGAATAAAATTAGATTAAACTACCATTCAGGGTTAGGGTAAAAGTTAAGGGAAGAGTTAGGATACAGAAAGTTTAAAGTTTAAAATCTGACCTGCAAAATCTGTCTTCTTACAGGAAAAAAGCCCACCTTCATGAAAAGATTCTAATGCAGCAAATGTAGCCTAGGTAGCTCTGTTAAGCTACTTAGAAAATGGAGCTCACAATGTGGTTACATAAGCTATGTAGGTACGTTCTCTACGTAGCTACAGTACATTAGTTCTAACTGTGTTTGCTAAAGCTTATGTTGTTAAAAGAAACTTAGCTACACTGACTTATCTAGTAACATTAATTAAGTAGCTAGCATAGCTATGTCAGCTTTAGCTAGAGTTAACAAAGCAAAAGCAAGCCACCGTTCATGTCCCTACTTCTTAAATGTAGCTTGTTTAGCTCTGTCAACTGTATGGGTTATGTTGATAAGATAGCTACAGTCATGGACAAAAGTATTGGCACCCCTGGAATTTTTCCATTGTTGGCACCCTCAACTTAATATTTGGTTGCACATCCTTGGGAAAAAATAACTGAAACCTATTGCTTCCTATAACCATCAACAAGCTTCTTACACCTCTCAACTGGAATTTTGGACCACTCTTCTTTTGCAAACTGCTCCAGGTCTCTCGGATTTGAAGGGTGCCCTTGCAACAGCAGTTTTGAGATCTCTCCATAGGTGTCCAATGGGATTTGGATCACCATTTCTTGGTGCTTTTTGAGGTATGTTTCTGGTCACTGCGCTGCTGGAACACACAGGCACACAACACAAAGGTTGAGTCAACTTTTATACATTCTAACTGGCTGGTAGTTCTTAGCTCTAGCAACATTTGTAAAGGTTGCATTGCTAAAGCTTACTTAGCTACACTGACTTATGTAGTAGCTTTAATTACATACTGTACCTAGCATAGCTTAGTTAGCTTTAGCTAAAGCTAACAAAGCTAAAGCGAGCTACAATTCATGCAACTGCTTCTCAAATGTAGCTTTCATAGCTCTGTCAGCTGCATAGGCTCTGCAGATAAAGTAGCTACATGCAGCCAGAAAACAGAACAATACAGTATTGTTATAGGCAGCTAGGATGGTCATGAAATAGAGAAAACTTTTGTTAATAAATAAAGCTTTAAAGTAGTATTGCTCATAGATTTAGTTACACTGTCCCAGTGATAATAATAATAGAAGTGAGGATGATCATTGATGAAGCCAGGATCAATGTAATACATAAAGGTTTTTAAATTTACTTGAAGATTTGAAATCATTATAGAAGTTATATCCAAAAAATTAAAGTTAGATTTGGTTAAAACCAAATGCATGTTTTAAAGCAAAATCACTACCTGATTTCTTTTTATACAGATGTTGAATAACATCTGTATTTTTTTTTTTTTTACATCCACCAGTATCAATCCAATTGCCAGTTTCAGCATCTAGAGGGCGGCTCATGTTCCAGCCTTTCTTTTGCCAACATTATCTTATTAACCCCAACTTTAATCTGAACATCATCCACATCTCAACACTGACCCATAATCTGGGTCTCAAATCCAGCTCCAGCACCAAACTGCTGAGTATCCAAGCCCCGGGCACAGAACAAGCCTGGGGTGGGCCCACTGGTCACAGGCATCTGGATTCAATCAGGGGTGTTTGTCGTCAGGAATTGAATCAAATTAAAAAGTTTAATATTTAATGCGACACCAGATGGAAGCGGAGAGAGGAAAGAGGCCCTGCGGTCAGCACTAATATCCCCTTCTGAAGAGCAATACTGCATTCCTGGAGAGAGAAACGCTGGAAATATGTATACACTCTCTCTCTCTCACACGCACACGCACACGCTAGAGTCCATTCTCACACACAAACACAATTAGTGCCCTGACACTGGTAATGCTCTGACAGTCAGAGACATGCAGAGGAAATGCACAAAGGGTGAAAAGGTACAGTGCATGTAACATAACGTTTCCACAGGACACAGGAAGGACAGGGATTCTACACATTTCACTGTCACTGTCAATAAAAAAAGGAGGGAATAACAGATATTCATACACTTAAGGAGCGACTTCTGCTCAGTCAGTTAGCTGAACAGCCTTCTGCTTCATCACTCATAAAGAGAGTCCTGCTGGTGTAAAAAAATAAAAAGAAAAGAAAAGCAAACCAATGAATTTCCAGCATTTCTGACAATTATTAAGACACATGGCTGCTGTTTTTTTGTTTTTTTGGCCTATTTCTGAACCATTCAGCCCTCCTCTGAGTGTTGTCTTTACATGAGCTAGCTTTCTGCAAATCTCTCTGTAATGTTGATATAAAGAGAGAAATAAATACACACTCAGGCTGTTTATGCTTCTCACATTAGCTCTGAAAAGTTTACTAGATGTCTTTTGATATGAAATTTCTATGAGAATAACAAAAAGGAGCCAATTACATTAAAAATGTTGGGGCACACTCTGAAATATACTCCCACTTGCACCAGGGAATGTTAACTGTACCTCGACACACGTTTTCTGGTCAAATTTGCTTATTGTTCATGTGTATGTGCACGAGCCTGATGAAGGTAATAATTGATTTCAGCTTTCCTCAGAGGACAACCAGGAGAAACACAAAAGACCAGGCACCACCCGGTGAGACTTCCCCCTCGTAGACAGGAACACTTGCTTCATGATGCAGGAATTTGCAAAGCCAGCCATTGTAGACATTACCAAATCCTATTCAACAACCAAAACCAAAACACACTTGTACATTCACTAAAGCATTAATATATTTAGAATCATAAAATAATTCAGTATGTAGAATTTCTGCACTGAAATATCGATAATACAAAACTGATTGAGAGACAGACAATGCAATGCTGTGCTGGGCAATCCCAGTAGAGAGGAACACAAAGGGACACAGAACATGTTAACGCTGATTGTTTTGCAGCGGTTATGCTGTAAGTAACTTAAAAACAACATATCTTTAACTCAGCATTAAAGGGATACTTCAACATTTTGGCAAATTCGCCCATTGCCATAATCCCTATAGTCTTAGTAATAGGTTCGTTTCCTTTAGTTGTCGGTGCAAGCTGTTTTTAGATCTAGGGGGCTGGTAAGCCAGCTGCTCAGCTAACGCTATGGAGACCTCCAGGATTCCTGGTTTTCCATCATCAAATACACAATCCAACAACTCCAAAACTCTCTTGTGGACAAGTTGTGACCTGCACATTCACCATGCAATTTGCCAAAATGTTGAAGTATCCCTTTAAGATGCAGGATGTTTGTATTGTATGTCAAAGCATCATCTTCTGCAGTCTGTTCCATGTACCAGTTAGCAAATACCACTAACAACTACCAACTAACTTTTTTTCCACCTTGGTAAATAAACATGCATGCTATCTAGGATTGGGCTGGTGTTTTTTTTAATACTGTCAGATAGAGGGGGGAATCTTCAATCTGGGAATCTTCTCAATTCGATTCGATTCAATTCGATTACTAATCGATTATTTACATTTTGATGCATTTGTTTTTTGTTTTTTTTTTACATTTCTGCTGTTCTCACTGCGACACACATAATAAAAACATCACATTTGTTTTTAGGGGAAAAAAAAGGGATAAATTAAATTTCCACTATCCTGTAGCGGAAGATTTGTGACTGAGAAAGAGACTAAATAGGTCAGAGTTCATCATCATACAGTCAGGAGTCAACAGGCGAGAGAAGCAGCTTTATCCCTTAAAATATGTTCTCCATGTCAGTGGATGGTCTTAAAAGGTCATATTTTTATGGTGGATGAACTCACAAACAAAAATGTAGTTACAAGAATTAAAAGTGAACACCCTTCCAAAAATAGACCATATTCAAGTAATCTAAAGGTTCATTTTTCAGACATCATCAGACCGCTGTGTGACTGAAGGAGCTTTATTCTTGCTAGAATGTGAAATATTACATATATGTATGAAGTAGAGGATGTTAAAATGATAAAGTGCCCCTTTACTTTCATGGCAAATTGGAAAAATCGAAACAAAGAACAATATAAGAAATAAAGTGATGGCATCCAAAATTTTCTGGGAGAGGATCCTTAAAACCCCTTAAATATGGCACAATCTAATTGAATTATTCAACTTCCTTTCCTTTTAAGTTTAACAAATTTAAATTGCCATCTGAACTGTATATGTAATACTAATCACACTCTCCTCCTCCCTGATTTAATGTGAGAAATGATAATCAAATATTATAATATAGCATCTCAAAACTCACGTTTTTCTTGGATCACATTACAGCTACTGGTGCATATTTAACAGTTCAATTAGGAAAAACCATACCACGGTGCCAGCCTTGTGCCAACCGTGCCGTGGTGTGTGAGAATCTTTGCACCAGTATACATGCGTGCATTTTTCACAGTGTCGGGCGTAACGCATTGCTAAGTAACACATTACAGTAACTCCGTTACTTCTTATGGTAACTAGTAGTGTAACGCGTAACACAGGCTCTGAAGCGCGCACACACACACGTCATGGCTGAGCACTCGAGCGTGAGCCCTCTGTCTTGGAAACACCAGAATTACTTTTCCCTCCTTGGGATAAAGGACAAAAAAGAACAGGGAAGTAAAACCTTTCCACTTCTACAAACAGCAATTTTAACTTTACGAAGTACCGAGTTAAACAACACGCTTCAGCTAAACTCATTTCCAGAGAGCCGGATGCTAAAGACACCGCTAACCCAGATACAGCTCACGTTAGCTGGGCAGAGCAAGCAGGGAGGAACCGCCCCATCTAAACAACCCAAGACTGGATTTAATTCGCCGCCAGCTGCAGAGTGTGTCACTAAGGAAGCACTAAACAGACTGATAGCAAGGTATGCTGTTAAAGACATGCTTCTGATATAAGCTGTGTAGTCCGCTGTCTTCAGAAAAACAAGAGAAAAAGATAAGACGAGGGATAGGACCGCCATGTAAAAAGATATTCAGAGAGCAGCCAGGATTAATCTTTACTCTGTCAGTAGAGTAGCCTAGGTCTATTTCTTCTTAAACAGTGTTAAAATGCTTTAACACTGTCAAAAATTGAGAAACATTTCTACTGAGTTCTATTGTTTCACCACTTTCCAACATAATGATAATGGCTACAATGTTATATAAAATTTGAGTTATTTCCTCTCACACTTTCGTAACGACACAAATTAATGTGATGTGTACAATAATGAGGATTCAAGTGAAAAAGTAATGCCTGAGTTACTTTTTAAAGTAACTAGTTACTTTTACAAAGCAGTAACTCAGTTACCAACTCAGTTACTTTTTGCAAGCAGTAACTAGAAACCATAATTAGTTCCTATTTTTCAGTAACTTGCCCAACACTGATTTTTCATTTGCCAAATTAGCCTGACATCATTAGCAGGAGGTCTTTCATCACTTTTAGAGCATCCTCACTCATAGACAGTGATGCTGAGGGTGGAAATGGACACATACTCTCAAAGCATTTATTTTAAGTGTTACAATGCTACAATGTTATTTAGCAGACACTTTTATCCAAAGCAACTTCCATCTTGGGACAGATGTTGCTGGCATTAAGGGCCCTCACTAGACACTTGTGCTCTGACTAGGATGACCATGTTCATGACGTTAATCAAAGGAGGATCAGAATAATTAACAATGCTTCTTTAAGCTTGTCATGTTAATTTTCAATCTCAATTAGATGGGATGCAATGAGGTCTCTTTCACATTAAACTGATTCTCTCTCTACTTTATTTGTTACATGAAGGACCAATAGATTGATTGGTGTGTGGGCGTAATTTCTGTAATTTTTCTTTGGTTCACTACAGGAATAGTTTTGTGACGTTTTTATTATGAGGGAGAGAAATGCCAGTAGGCACTTCTGAGGTCACCTGAAGTGGTCCCAGGATGCATATGTGCTCTAGCATCACCTCCAGTGTACACACAAATTCTGGGACCGCTTCAAGCGCCAGCCTGGAACTGTCTTTTTTAGTGCATTTCTCCTCCATTATGAAATTTATGATTGAAAACAAAATAATGTATTTTTTAGGTGTTTTGACTGAGCATTCTCCTTAGTTCAACACAAGAAAAAAACAGAGGAGATGGGCAGAGCAGGTCTGTATTCGTTACCATGTTATGATTTGGTAGAGAGCCCCCTGGTGGTGTAATTTTACATGTGGTGTTTTTAAACTATCAGGCTCAATGTAAGCAAAAATATATTACTTTCCAAAGGAACATAAAGTGTCAGTGATGATAATTTCCTCAACAGCAGATGAACAAAAGACTGAGATTTGGTTTTTTCATGTGTTGGTGATGTCCAATAATTTATATGCGAGGGGTTATCTTCACTTCAACACTGATGCATGACCTCTTTTTCATATATCACCTCTGACATCTTGTATGTATTCATTACAACATCAGCTAAAGGCTCAGTGGTGCATTTTCTTTCTTTTCTTACTGTGGCCAGCATCAATCATGATATATGGTCTTTTAAGAAAAATAACATCACAAATCAAGTTTTTAAACTTCATATTTTGCATGTGACTGTCATCACATAGAGGTTTGTCATTGTGGTCCCTGGTAAACAAACATATGTCATACAGTAAAATCATAGACAAGTGTCTTCTTCCTGAGATAGTGTCCTCTGGCTTGATTTACAGCATCAAACTGCACTCACTGAGCATCTCACAAACACAAACCACACACGCCCATCAGGCAGTGAGGATTCTATAGGATCGGCATGGAAAGAGAGAGGACGGGCTGCAGCAGGAGTGATTTGTGATTCGGAAACGGTTCACTGGAGCCCGACTGCTCTCTGATCCTCTGGCTGTAACAAAATTCAGCTGACATTTCACTGGAGAAACTTAATCCCACTTTCCCCTGCCAGCTATACCTTATTGCAGTGCTGGCATCTACGCACATACACGTCTCAGTGTAAACCATACACACACACGCATGTACACAACTGGAAAAACACAGCCATGGCTGATTTTAATCCAAGTCATACCCTCTGACCACCAATATTTTCCCCTCATATATGTGATATATGCTCCCAAGGTTTTGTGGGTTTGACTGATACAGAGGCAAAACATGAGCATGCCACAGAACTTATGTTGGGAAACTACTTCAGGACTTTAAAGAAAACAAAATAACATTTTTAGGACTATTCTTAAAATGCAGAATCCATTGTAAAGTAGGACATCTTAAAGCTGTCTTATGGATTTATTGAAATATATGAAGCTCCGTGTTGTGTTTCAGACGTATTTTTGCATTGGGAATACAAGTATTGAGAATGTACCCGATACAGATCCGACAGTCACATGTCTATATGTTATTGGGCACAAGCATGAAAAACCCCAATTTGCTCCCATCAGTGGCGTGTAAATGTGTATGGATGCATTTAATAATACAGAAGGTGAAGGCTGCTATGTAGAGTGGCCATCAGTCTTAAACTGGAAGATATTCCTCCTGGGTTCTGCAGTGGTAATATGTGGTGGTGGTTCTCAAATGGTGTTCCAAGTCACACTGGGTTGCCTTGAGGCAAGTCTAGGTGTGCCATGTAATCTGCAATCACAGCACTGAGTCTGTGTGGATAGGTCTCGATCAGGCTTGCACATCTGGAAACTGCAATTTTACTCCATTCTCCTCTGCAAGACTGCTCATGCCCTGCCAGGTTGCACTGGGATCAGGTGTAAACAGGCCTTTTCAAGTCCAGCTAAAAATTCTCTTTCGGAATAAGGTCTGGGCTTTGACTCAGGGGCTCAAGAATATAAATCTCTCAAGCTGTAGTTTTCCTGAAGACTGAATAAGATTGTTCTCCAGGATTTTCCAAAATGTTGCTGCACTCATTTTACCCTCTCCCTTTTACGAGCCCTCCAGGGCTGGCTGCTGAGAAGCATCCCCACAGAATGATGCTGCCACCAATGTGCTTCACAATGGGGCACGGTCCATCTGTGGTGATGCGTAATGTTGGGTGTCCGTCAAACAAAGCATCTTGTCTGATGACCAAAAAACACCATTTTGGTCTCATCAGACCAGAGAATTTTCTTTCACTTTAACACGGAGTCTCCCCAATGTCTTGTAGCAAACTCTAGTCAAGAGACACTAGTCTGGTCCTTTCACAGTCCCTCAATTTCTAGGCAAATTTACAAATGTGCCATACTTCTTCAGTTTCTTGATGATGGATTTCACTGAACTCTGGGGAATGTTCGGTGCCTTGTATTTTTTTTTTCTATCCCCTAATTCTAATCTTAAGTAACTTCTTCTCTGAGTTTATTTGAGTGTTCTTTTGTATTCCTGGGGTAATGGTAGCCATGAATACTGGTTAACCAGTGACTGGACCTTCCAGACAGCTGTTTTTACACTATAATCACTTGAGACACATTCAATGCACTCAGGTGATCCTCATTTTACTAATTGTGAGACTATAGCACTAATTAGCCGGACCTCTGTTGAATTATGTAGTCACTTTAAAGGGGGTGAATATTCATGTAGTCTCTTATTTTATTTACATATGTTATTTTATTGTCATTACTTTGTAGAAATATGTTTTACTTTGACATTAAACAGTTTTTTCTTAAAATATTTTTGTGTAAAAAACAGATAATGTTGACCATGGTCGGTTTATAAAATCAATAAAAGGGTAAAACATCCAAGGAGGTGAATTTTACAAGCGTTGTACCATTTACCATCTAGATAACAGCCATCAAGGGCCTTAAAAATAAGTGGACCATACTGAACTACTGACAACCCATATGCCATTTACATTAGACACTCCTCAAATCTATGAATGAAACACATTTGGCATCAAAAATCAGTTTCCAAAGGGAAAAAAAAGTGGAAAGTTATTTATCTCATTCGCAAACCAACAGACAAACAGAAAGAACATCCATAAGCAAAGGTGTGCATTTACTATATGTACCTATGTGGATTTGATTATCCATGCCAGTGTTTAGGGGCAACTGTGGTATAGTAGGTAGAGCAGGTTTGATCCCCTGCTTCTACAGTCTATAAGCTATCTTGATCAGGTTTAAGAACCTCGGAGTGAGTCATATTTGGGATTGAGGCTCCAATGGACTTGATTTTGGATTTGGTATGTCAAGGTACTGAGGGTTGGATCTACCAGCTATTTAACAATCTTGAATGAAAATCCAAACAGAAAGAAGAGAAAGAAAATGGAATATCCTTGCATCCTTAACAGAATTGTTTTAATGACTTTCAGGGATATGTTTTTTTATTTGTCATTGCCCTCAGGACTCTTCCAGGAGCTGGTCCCCCGGCCAAACTTTTCAATCGGGGGAGAAGGGCCTCAGAATCAGGTTCTTGGTCAAGGCCCTTCTCCCCTGATCACTCAGTTTGGTCAGTGACCAGCTCTTGGAAGAGTCCTGGTTGTGCCAAACTTCTTCCATTTGAGAATTATGGAGGCACTTTCAGTGCAGCAGAACTTTGCAGCCTTCCCCAGATCTGTGCCATGCAACAATCCTGTCTCAGAAACCCTGCAGGCAGTTCCTTTGACCTCATGGCTTGGTTTTTGCTCTGATATGCATTGTCAGCTACTTTAGAGAGGTGTTTGCCTTTTCAAATAACGTCCAATCGATTAAATTTACCACAGGTGGACTCCAGTCAAGGTGCAAAAAAGTCTCAGCAAAAGATCAGGAGAAATGGGAGGAACCCAAGCTAAGTCTGAAGTGTTTCATTTTCATTTTCAAGGTCTGAATGTTTATGTTATTGTGGTATTTTAGTTTCTTAATTTCAATTAATTTGCAAAGATTAAAAAAATTCTGTTTTCACTTTTTCATGATAGGGTACTGAGTGTAGATTAGTTAGAATATATTTTTACTGTAGCATCAGGGTGCAACATAAAATGTATGAATGCACTGCATATGGGGCTACTGACTGACAGTGAGTTAATACTCCTGAGATGAAAAAGCGGAGCATGCCTGGCACTCAAAGTCAACTCTCCCCAGATAAATAAAGGTTATAGGAAAAATCACAGAATATTTTCATTGCTGAAATTTTGGTTGCGTGATGTGAGTCTGGAATCTTCTGATGTTGTCCTCAGTGGGAATACTGATGAAAAGATTCCAATGTTAAGAATTAGGAATATTTTACAAGTTGAGCAGTAAAGGCAACCGCTGCTGTTGGAAACTTCAGTCCTGATTTCTGGGTCCCTGTCAGCTGGAGTGTGATTCACCGGGTCCTCTGATTGCTACAAGACTCCAGACCCAGAACCTGGGTGTCACATTCAGGTTTAACCGTTTACATTGGAGCGTGGACATGGCTGCGTGGGCGTCACTGCCACTGTTAAAGAAGCAGCCGTAAAATAATGGAAAGATTTAAAACAAGTGTGGGAAAAGGGGGCCATGTGTGAATTTATCTTCAGACATGTGTGTTTTGTGTACCCTGGTTAATGTGCATATGTGGGACTCATGTGTGTCAAAGCATGCGTGAGCGTGAACAGGCATGTGCATGTGTGTGTAGGCGTTCGGTATGCCTGCCAGTCTGGGGTTCTCCTGGCAGTGACGGCTTCCCACTGCAGCATCAGAAGTGACGAGGTGCGAGGGCGTCCACACATACACATGCACACAGAGGGTTTTCCTCAGTTTCATGCCAAAGTACAGAGAGGAAAAGACCAGTGAGAGGTGCTGGGAAATAAGCAGCATTAAAATAGTGAGGGCTTTTTCCACTGGCATGTTCCTTCATACAGAGAATACACAGAAGTGACAGGTGACTGGGACTGGTGTGACTTCTGTCTACACAAACACACACACACACACTGAAAACACGTGTTCAACATATGGTTCAAATACACTGAAAAAAATGTAAACACAAGCATGCATCGCATAAACTGCTTACTCACAAGCGCTCATATTGTGAGCAGGAGCCCCAAAACTTCACACACATCTTTATATTCATCTTGAGATAACAGATGCAAGTCCTTCAGTATCTCTCTCTAATTCAACATTGAAAAGCTTAATAAAATGTGTTAAAGATTGTGTTTTTTGTGTATTTGTTGCAGCCCTCTGGAATTGACAGACGCGCTGGCGCGTCTAAGTCACATGACCAATTTCAGTTGACAGAGCAGCAAGGCACAGCCTTACCAAGTCTCCATTTTAACCTGTGTTGTAAGTGCAGATTTCAAACTTTATACCAGTTTTTAAACTGTGTTGATAGCTCAAGTGAATCCAGACTTATGATCAATAATCTACACCATGAAATGTTGTACACAATATTGTTGTTTGCTATATTTGTGCGAAATGCACAATCTATATGCTAAGTTATAAAAGTGGTTCATTAAACAAGATTGTGGGCTTCCCATTAAAAAATCAAACTTTTGCCTACTTTTATTTTATTCCTTTTGTGTTATTTCAATCCCAATGTATTACAGTATGTTAAAATGAAGGCTGTCCATCTATCTTCTTCTGCTTATCTGGGTCAGGTCACTGTGGCAGCAGGCAAAGCAAGTCAGCTCAGACATCCTTCTCCCTAGCAACGTTTTCCAGTTGCTCCTGAGGGATTCAGAGGCGCTCTCAGGCAAGATGGGATTTACATTCCCTTCAATGAGTTCTCGCTCTGCCAAGGGGTGTCCTCCCAGTTGGACGTGCCCGCAGGACCTCCACAGGAAGATGCCCCGGAGGCATCCTGAGCAGATGCCCGAACAGAATCTACTGTCTCCTTTCGACATGAAGGAGCAGCTGCTCTGGTTTGAGATCCTTCTGGATGTCAAAGCCTCTCACCCTATCTCTAAGAATGAGCTCAGCCACACTCATGAGGAATCTCATTTCAATTGCTTGAACCTGCAATCTGATTCTTTCATTTATCACCCAGAGTTCAGGTGAGAGCTGGGAAATAGATCGACCCGTAAATTTAAAGCTTTACCTTTGAGCTCAGCTCCCTCTTCACCACGACGTTACGTTACAGCGTCTGATGATGCACATATGAGGCTGTGCTGAAAAAATAACCCCAAACAAGGCAAGGTAAACAGACATCCCTCTCCAAAGCGACACTTTCCAACTCCTTCTGGGGTACTCCAAGGCATTCCCAGACGAGACAAGATATAAATAGTCCACACTTTCTGGGTCTTCCCCGGGGTCTCCTCCAGGCCTGGAAGACCTCCAAAGGGAGGCGGCCAGGAGGCATCCTGATCAGATGCTCAAACCACGTCAACTGGTTCCTTCTGATGCGAAGAACCAGTCGCTCCCTCCGGATGTCTGAACTCCTCACTCTATAAGGCTGAGCCGAGCCACCCTCTGGAGAAAACTAAATTCGGCTGCTTGTATCCATGATCTCATTCTCAGTCATTATCCAGAGTTCATGACCATAGGTGAGGTTTGGGAGGTAAATCGACCAGTAAATCAAAGGTTTGACCTTTTGGCTCAGCTCCCTCTTCACCATAGTGGTCCAGCACAATGCCCGCAGAACTGCTTATGCTTTACCAATCGGTGTGTCAATCTCTTGCTTCCTTTTAACCTCACTTCTGAACAAAACCCCAAGATACTTGAAGTCCTTCACCTGAGGCAGAGACTCACTCCCCACCTGGAGGGTGCAATCCACTATTTTCCAGCAGAGAACCATGGTTTAAGACTTGTGCTGACTCATCCCACCCACTTCACACTCCGTTACAAACCACCCCAGTGCCTGCTGGAGGTCCCAACAGAACCTGGCAAAGCTTACCCTCCTCCACCCCAGCTTCCTCCCTTATAGCATAAAGCGTTTTGCACCCTCATATTCAGAATCATGCTACTACGGATTAATTGCTTTTGAATTAATTCGATTATATTCCATATGCATTGTCATAAATGTATCTATCCATATGGGTTTTTCTCACCATGCAGCCTCTGGAAAGTCAAGGCATGCTGCTTTACAAACCCAGGGAGCACCTTTTGAGCAAAGCCTTCTCTTCCAAGTAAAACTGTTTTATAAATTTTGCAATAAAATGGTCAAACTTATGACAAAAATGTTCCAGAATGAAATTCAGTTGTTGTTTAATCTGTGATCAAAGATCCTTCAAGTGTCTTTAAAAGGAATGGTTTTTCTTTTTTTCTTTAGGTCAGAGTTAGACATTTTAAGTGTAAAACAGGTCCTTGAATTGTATATGTACATCCCTTGATTTCTGTATGTATTTAAGTTCTTCCTAACCATTACTTGGTGCAGTTTGCCTGTTAAATGCCACATCAAAATGCTGTGGTACATGTGGCTCAGCCCACTGAGTATTGACTCAAGCAATGACTTAATTCCTGCCTCTGGAGAAAAGTTCCTATATAAATCTAATGCATTAAACCCGTACACATTATGAGAACATTTGGTCCTGATGTGTGGTGCAGAACACATCACACATGCACATACTAAAAGCAGCAGTATTCAGCAGGGCACTGGCTGGTACTTGTGAAAGCAAGCAGTTGGTCACACACTGTACACTATCCATTTAGAACATGAAGCAATCAGCACCAAAACTACCAGCAGACCATCAGAGCAGGAGACGTGGCACTGTAGCTCTGCTACTCCCTGCACTGTCTGTAAAGGACAGTTTGTCTTTATGTCAATGAACATTTAAAATCCTACTAATCTTTCAGAGAGAAAGACGCCTGTACTGAGGATGTGCCAGTGTCACAACTACAGGAGTGTTACTCTTCTCTTAGTGCTGGGCAATGTCCTTGGACTGAAACTGCAAAACCGGATTCCTAATTTAAACTAAGTTACTGTGCAAGGACACTAGTGAGAGAGTCCACCAAGACACCTATGACCTCTCTGAAGGAGTTACAAGCTTCAACAGCTGACCAGCAGCTCACCACACACCATCCCCACTGTGAAGCACGGTGGTGGCAGCATCATGCTGTGGGGACGCTTCTCAGCAGCCGGCTCTGGAAGGCTCGTAAAGGTAGTGGGTAAAATGAATGCCACAAAATATGGTGTGCGAGCCTGATTGAGACTTTTCCACACAGCCTCAGTGCTGTGATTGCATCTACTACATACTGACATACTGATTCAACTGATCACATTTTGCTGAATCATCACTTATGGCCCCTTAGAGACCGTCACAATGTCTCCGTTTATGTATAACCAAACAGTAATTGTCAAAACTGTGCAGCAATAACCCTTTTCAGGACCTTTAATCCTTATCAAAAGTAGAAGATCTGAATTCACCCGCTGAGCTGAAAACTTAATTTGTGGTTTGTGCATGGTACAATACCCGTCAATAAGATCCTTCAGAAACGAAGAGAATACTTGCTGTGAAATGCAAAGAGGTGGATAGAGCGGTGAGTATGAGTCATGCTGGTTTCCCCCTCTGTCATTATTCTGTCATTGAAATTTTCTTTGAGCCCATGCATGGTCTCGAAACAATTTAAGCTCCCATTCACATACAGCTTAATATCTCTAAGGGTCTTTGCCCTGGAGGGACAGTCCACTGTAAATGCAACATGACATCCAGCAGCCACTGTAGTCCTGCTTTATATAATTATTATGCATTTGTAAAGTTAAAAGATAGTTTCTTTGAATGCCAGAAAATTACAACCTCATTCCTGACTTAAAGTTTTGTTTCTTCTATACAAGTACATGTCATTATCACTTAAAATCCTATACTCAAGTGGACGAATTTTAGGGTTCAAATTTCCTGTTGTTTGACTGTAGAAGGAAAATGTTTGAGAGAGATAGAGTTTAAATAGAGAAGGCTGAATGCATTTGAAGGGGACAGAGAAAACTGAGATATCATGGGCATCTATCTTCTGCCTAAGTGCAACAACTCTTTTTGATTTGACCCCTTTTTTTTATATGAAAACTTCATGGGAGCTCCCTGGTGTTTTCTTTAAATTATCTGCCAAAAAACGTCACCACTGCAATAAGATGAATTCAGCTTACATCAACAATAATGGAAGTGACGCTGGTATGACTTATTTGGGGTGTTGAAAGATTTAACTCTCAAAATGTAGTTTCCGTTAAGGAGAATTATTCAAACTAGATGTTAATGAAGGACATAAAACCAGTTGGGAATGAGACCAGGGATGGTAGTTATTTCTGAGCAATTCCATTACATTTTCCAAACTGCCTTTTACAGCCTCAGGCCTTACTTTTTAAACAAACTTTAACAAATCATCATGCACTATTATTTTGGATAATCCTTAATGCGATGGTTGTAGTTGCCAACCACTCAAATTTATTTGGCCTCAGTTTTGGGACCACTGTTTGCTTAAGATGCAATGAGGAGACATGTCTATGGAATAATGTGAGTCTTTGTTAACTGCGGATTGAATATAGGAATATGCAGACGCATAGCTAGGGATTTGGGGTCCCAGAAAAAATATTGCAGGGGCCCCATAAACCAGTTAGCTTAGCAACAAATGCTGCATCATTTTTACAGATATCTCTGCATTTTAATGTATGTTTTAACCTTAATTTCCCCATTTATGAGCTGCAGTTTCACTATGGTTAAATCAAATTTACTTGCATTATTTTGCAGCGCTGAACTACACCATTTGAGCTTTTCGAAGGGAGGAGCAGGGCCTTCCCCAGTATTTTATTTCATTCTATTTCATACAAATTTCAGTCTGTTAACTGTTTCATTTAGTCACTTTTGCTTTTGCTCTCTGTACTTGGCTGATATATAACCCTGGTTTACAAAGTGCAGGAGTGATGTATCTGTTCGCCCCCTTTAAGATCCCTCCACTGACTTAGCTTGCATTAAAGCAACCTAATGTATATTGCAAATACAGTGGATTCAGAAAGTAATCAGACCCCTTCACTTTTCCATTAACAGCCTGATGCTACATGTCAAAAAGTAATAAATTCTATTTTTGTAACTCCAAGTGGACTTCATGCACTGAGCGGACGCTTTGGTCTAGCCACTCTGCCATAAGCCCATTTTGGTGGAGGGTTTGCATGGTGATTGCACTCCTGAGACTTTTTCCCTCCCAACTGGTGGGATTTCAGAGTAACAAGATTAAAAGGAACTAGGGGTGTAACAGTACGGAAAAATTTCAGTTTGGTGCGTACCTCAGTTTTAAAGTCACGGTTCGGTACGTTTACGGTACGGTAATTAGAGCAAATAAATGACCGATTTTTTTTTTTTTTTAATTGTATTAAATTGTATTAAAATAAATAGGTGGAATAAATTACATTTAAATCATTAATATTGCTGCAACATCCTTCCAAAGGGCTTCAATTAAATAAACATTCACAAATTAATACATTTTTGAATTACTAGGTTATATTAATTGATATATTGACATATTTAAACCCATTTTTTAATCACTAAAATTTCCCAGCCAACTTGAACACATCATCATACAACTGTAAGTTAGCTTATTTAGCTAATTAGCGTCTATCCTGCCGATTTCAACACTGACTTCAGCACTGGATTACTTTTTAAACCAATGAGACCTTCTACAAAGTTTGGGAGAACTTTTCACAAAATCAGGGCAGCAGATTAAGGCCATGGTGGGCATTCGTGGCCCCCTGAGCACTGCATGGCAAATGCAACACAACCAAGTGGAATTAATCACGCAAGCAGCTCAGACTGGGGTTGGTATTGGTCTCAGTTAACAAAGTGTATCCCTGGCCTAAGCCCAGAGCTGGACTTTAGACAATAAGAATTGCAAACTATCGTTTTGTAATGCCCCTGTTATGCAGACCTTCTTGTCTTTGGTGTTTCCCTTTCAACCATCTATCCTGTCATCCCTCATCAGTTCCCTCACCTCTTTCTCTCCAACTGTATTGTTCCACTTATCATTCCAGGCCAAGCATTATGCTTCCTTAGTGGTAATAACTTTCAAGATGAATAGATTCCAATAGATTTATGAGGTGTGACTCTGCTGTCTCCATTTATGTGTCTGTGATGGATGAGCTGATGCTGCAGAGTCCACTAAACAAACTGTTTTTGCTGGAAACAGGGCTGGGCTGGTGCAATTTAATTGATTATGAGGACATCCTTAGAAAATTTTGTTTCAGAATATCTGATTTATCTGATTTCTTTACTAAAATCACCAGTAAAAGACAACTCTGGTGCTTTTTACACATCCACTCATTTTCTGAAATACAACCAATAGACCAAAACAGTCGATGGAAAGTTTCATCACAATAATTCCTGCACATTTCTTGGTGTTTCCTACCTTGTTTGCCCATGCAAATCAGTTCATTAATACCTGCATTGTTCTGTTGGAAAAACTCATAAATCTTGATTTAATGCGAGCTGGAAGCGACCTTTTTAATTGGACAAGGAAACTGTCAGCAACTGCCACGCTATCATTCTGCAGACTGCAGTGATGGTGACAGATACTATAAAGAGACACTGAAAACTTTTCTTTTGGCACCTGTCATGCAGGGTCAGATGAGTGATAGAGTGGGGAGAGGGGGAACAGGAGGAAGTGCTGAAGGAGGAGAGCTTGGGTGAGAATACAACAAGAATTCATGACAAGCTTTCATTCAAACACTGGTGACAGGCTTCAGCTTGGATACCAGAACTCCTCCAAACAGTGAAGAAAACAAACAAAAACTTTTGTAACACATATAAAAAGAGACAGATTGGCATTTTTCGTTGTTGTATATGCTTCCTCTCAAGTGTGACACGTTTCCTATTTTTAAATAAAAACCTAGCGTAAAGAAATTTGTGTTTGTTAGATTACTTCCTTGTTGTAACAGCACTTCTAGGCAATAAATCTTGCACCAGTGGAAAGCCTATTCATTTCCCTATTAACATCTGTAAGGAAAATGCATTTGTGGGATGAGCAGCAGAGCTGAGTATGTGGGTAATACCCAGGAAAAATTTGCCAAATCTTCTCTGCCAATGTAAAAGAGTTTATTCTACGATTTATTCTTGTTTGGTGTCGTTTGGTGGATTCGAACATTGAGTTCTACGTTCTACGATGTATTGGCAAACAGGAGCCTCAGTAGCATGTGGAAGAACCATACACAGCCACAACGGCCTGGCACCTCCTCCTCATGCTGGACACCAGCCTGGTCACACGCTACTGTGGGATGGCATCCCATTCTTCAACCAGCATTTGTGGCGAGTCAGACAGTGTGGTTGTGTTGGTCACGTCCAAGCTGATCCCACAAGAGTTCAGTGGGGTTGAGGTTGGGACCGCTGGCAGGCCATTCCATCACCTCCACTCCCAAATTCTGGAGGTAGTCTCTGATAAACACCGCTCTGTGGGGGCGAGTGTTGTCATCTTGGTGGATAGAGTTTGATCCCAGACTGTGTAGATACAGGATTGCCACTGGTGGCAGAATCTCATTATGTGTTTTGCCTTTAACGCTGCATGCAGCACCTGCATCCAATTGGACTTGAAGCACTTTGTGGCTTTTACTGATGTTGTTTCCTCTCGTCTAGATCTTTGCTTGTGTTGTTCTTGCTCTCTCATCTCGCGAGACTTTGCTGCAAGGAAGATGGACGCCCAAAACCTGTTGCATGTTGATACTGTTGTGATTACATCTACAGCAGTTGCCTTGACAATTTTGAACAACAGACGAAGGGAACAGATGATAGCTCAGAGGCAAAGTCCGTATGTATGGCAAAAGCCACGTATAAGGGTATAAGTAGGATGTTAAGAAAAGCCTTGTCTCCTCTTCTGTCCACATGTACCACACCATGTTGTCCCGGAGTAAACTGGTCATGTGAAACCGTACGTTATGTCCTGTTAACTGTAAATGCAAAAAAAAGGTTTCCAATGCACTTTGTGATATATTTCTATATCAAAACATCTAAAAAACCTCCTCATGAGAGCGTTAAAACTTTACAACAATATTTGCTTTTCGAAATTCGAGTGTTTCTATAACCAGTTTTTTATTGTTCCATTTAGATTTTGCACATTTCTAAGGGTAATAAAACTGCAGCTAATGTAAAGACAATCAGATCAGACAGGAAAATTCAGCTTTAACTCCTGTCTTTCTTTGTTTATTTTGTCCGTTGTTGTCATGTCATAAAGAACGTTAATCCAGTAGTGAAATTGCACATTACTCTCAGCAGGTGCAGTACCAGTGAATGTGGATGAGACTGATGGGGGCTCAAAATGCCCTCAAACTGGTAGTTCGGTGGGTGTTTGGTTGTGTCTCCTGGCAGCCCATGAGACCAGTGATTGGCTGTGGGCAGTCTGTTCCAGATTGTCTGCAGAGGTTGGCCAAATTGTCCTGCAAACCTTGGTTGCACATCTGAGGACAACCTACGGTTCCTGTAAGAGTGGACAGAGAGAGGAAATAGTCTTCTTGGGGTGTGATTTCTTGGGACGCCCACTTTGCAGCCTTCTCTGATATCCCCCAGAACTCAGGAGATGGTACTAGGGTTCTCTCCAAATAATGCCGAAACTTGGTTTTGCAGAACACCAGCTTGAAGTTGTTCCTGAAGTTGGCACTGAAGCACTGTTACAACAACAGAAATAAAAGAAATAAAGTTTGGTGCTTGTGCTTGTGCTTGAATAAGCTCATGTAATGTAATTATACCAGTCAAGATGCAGATGTAGAGCTGGGGTGCTCTAACTGATGCACTTCCATGGATAGGGTTTATTTTTCCATTAGGTCTCTCGCCAAGGGCTGCTTTAACATGCTGTGGTCTCATTCAAAAACAACTCTTAAAATAAGACAGCCATTTATCATCTGTATTTAATGATTGATACATTCAAATTAAAATAAAACAAACTTCAGGGGGAACATAATGCTATTTTACAGATCAGTGTTTCTGTTGGGGACTTTTCAGTGTACGATCGTGTTTGAATTTGCATCTCTTGGGGGTGGGGGGGTGGGGGGGGGGGTGTGTTTCCATATGCATCCTGATGCAGCTGAGTGAACAGGAAATGTGGTGTTAAGTGCAGCAGCCCACGGGTTAAATGGTGTCACGTTGAAAGGAAGGGTTAAATGGAACCACATGGACACACTCACTGAAACAGATACGGATACAGCAGATGCAGGTATGGACACACTGTACACAAGACAGTACATGTTTTCATCTTTCTGCAGATGTATTTGATCACTTATTTATTAAATGCAGATATTTCTTCTTCCTCTGTTTTTGTTCATTTCTTTTTTACACAAGATCATTATCTGCTTGCCATCATTACGCAGGATCTCTGCCCGTTTTATCTCTTTATTGGCTACTTAACAGGCTTGGTTGTGTGTCAACTGTGTGTGTGTTTGCTTTAGCTCAGCAGCAGAAATCCCTGCTCTGCTATATATTAGCGGTTTTGTCAGGGCTTGATGTTTGGCCCTGTTGCCATAGGGATAGACCCTGCAGGCAAGCTTTAGGGCTACTCTGTAAGCATTAGCGCTGTTTATGATGGCAGGGAACACAGCTAGCAAGGGGAAACAGAGGGAAAAAGAGGGAGAAAGATACTGAGGGACAGAAAGAGGATAGCAGCTATGGTTTTGGTTTCTTCTTTCAGGTTTTTTTCTTACTTAAGCGGTCCGTTTTTCTCCCCGTAATTCCTTTTCAAGTGTCTTTTCACAGCTATCAACTTCCCTGACTGTCAGTCACTGACTTCTTTTCCACTCTCCTGTCCTTCCTCTCTTTGCCTTTTTCCTTTTTTGTAAAATCAAAATTTATCAAGCATAAACAGGACCTGTTAAAGCTTAAAGCATTTGTTATGTGTACCAATCAAAAAAAAAAAAAAAAAACATACATGACCTAATCGTTAATCAAAAACTTTTGAAAATACTGTACTATATTTCTTGTGCCATTTTGGGGGGTTTAAGAGTGCAATCAAAGCCTATTACTTCATTTCCGAGGACAAATGAAAGGCTCGACTCAGATTTGATTAAATAGGCTTCAATTTTTGGACATTTGGCATCACAATGTCATTTAAAAAAGTTTTCCACAAAGGAAACAACAGAACATCATTTACCTTTATTCAGAGGGATTTAGCATGACCATAGTTGAGTATTTCAGCAGCAGACAGGCTTTATGTGTGCAGTAGGTAATATTATTTCATTTAAAGTGCCTATAAACAGTAATCACCCCCTATTTTATTCATTTATTGACTGTATTGATTTCATCAGTCATGGTTAATATAATTTGGATTTTTTTGACACAAAAAATACATAAAAACCCCTCTTTATTATCAAAGTAAAAATAGATCCCTACAAAGTAATGTCAATTAAATTAAAAAAAAAAATGTAATGTAAAATATTCCCCCTCTTTAAAGTGACTCACCTAATTTAATAGTGGTCCAGCCAACTGATGCTATTAGTCTCACAACTGGTGAAATGGGGATCACCTGAGTGCAGAGAATTGTCTCAAGTGATTTTAGAAAAAAGAAACCTGTGTGTGGAAAGTCTAGTCACTGGTAAATCCGTATTCATGGCCACCATTACACCATGAAGACAAAAGAACACTCCAAGCAAATCATAGAAAAGGGTATTGAAAGGTATAACTCAAGAGATGGAAACAGAAAAATTAGAAGGCACTGAACATCCCTTGGGTTTCAGTTAAATCCATCATCAAGAAACTGAAGAAGCATGGCGCATGTATAAATCTGCCTAGATCAGGCCGTCCTCACAAACTGAGTGACCGTGCAAGAAGGAGACTAGTGACAGTAACTACAAAGACACCGACTACATACTACTCTGAAGGGGTTACAAGCTTCAGCAGCTGAGATGGTAGAGACTTGGCGTTAAACAACTGTTGCCCTAGTTTTTTTTACCAGTCAAACAGGATAGTGGCAAAGTGTTAAATCTGCTTCTTGGCAGCCGGCCCTGGAAGGCTGGTAAAGGTAGAGGGTGAAATGGATGTGGCAAAATACAGGAAAATCCTGTTTTAAGTGGTTTTTTTTGGATTTCTGCAATTACAGTAAATCTATTTAAGCTTCGACCAACCATTTTTATAACCATTTACTTGTTTTTTCTTTGTTTAATATCTTCTGTTGTCCCATTGTGAGGCGGCTTGCCATCTAGTGGAGGAGGCTATGCAGTCTGAGTGGTGACTTCATGTGTGGTACTGTGATGGATGCCACCTTTGCAATAGGACAGTTTGTGAAATTTCATCCCTGCTGGATATTCCAGTCAACTGTAACAGAAAGTAGACAAGTTTAGGAACAACAGCAACTCTGCCACAAAGCAGAAGATCATGTAAATTCAGAGAGAGGTGAAGGACTGCTGAGGCACCTGGTGCATAAGTCACCAACTCTAAAGAGTTCCAAACTTCGACTGGAATTAATCTAAGAACAAAACTCCAATCCCCAGGTCCAATTTCAACCAGTGGGTGGAGTGGTGTAAAGCTCACAGACACTGGACTGTGGTGTAGTGGAAATGTTCTGTGGAGTGATGCTCCCATATATCCTTTACAGAATGAATGGGCACAAATTTCCACAAAAACATTCCAAAATCTTGGAGAAAGCCTTCCAAGAAGAGTGGAGGCTGGTATGGCTGAGAGGGTGGTATTAATGTACATGTATATGAATATTTGAATACAATGTCATTATAGTCCTTGTTGGTGTAAAGGTCAAATGGCCAAATGCTTTTGTCCATAAAGCATATGTATGGATGGATTAGTTGTATATTTGGCCATATTTTAATTTCTTGAACAACTGGTAAATAAAGTTTTGCATCCTTAGATTTAAAATTTCACCCTCTACTGTGAAATGCAGCAGATTTTAACTTTTGTCAAATTTCCATTTGATGGAGAAAAAAGGCTGTAGGTTTCTTGTTGGTGCATTCAAGGACAGATTGGCATCTTAACAGCATTGGGATCATGTGCTATAGGACAAATAAAACAGAAAAGCCAACAAATGTATGGGAAACCACTGTATACATGTTGAAAAAGGCCTCATTAAGATTTGACAGCTAGCTGGAACCTCAAATGATAGAAATATGAAACAGTCCAGTCTCTGTGTGGAACTTAGAGCATATTAAATAGCTGGAAAAAAAGTCAGAAAACATCAAACTTAGTGGGCGGACAGAAAACTGCCCCCTCAAACACCCACCACCTCTATCTCCCTCTTTCTCTCTTACTTTCAGTATATCTTGTACTTCAAATTCTTAATTTGCTGTTTACATACATTTACAATGTGTTCAGAACAAATGCAAAAATATTAGCTCAACAAAACACAGCATTACAAATGGAAAAAACATCCAGTTTGAATAGAAAGATTACAATTTAAAATTCTGTGAATTTAGAAAAATAAAAACAGTCTAAAAGGTGCAATAAACGTTTATAGAAAGGGTGTTTGTTTCAGATTTTGTAATTTTGTATCAGACTTTTAAATTTATTTTTAAGTTTTGTCAGCGTTTCAGACCTTGTGATTATAAATGAACTGTGCTGATTTGTTTTGGAAAAGACTTTGTAACTTTTTTGGAGCGATGTGAATTTGTTGTAAGGGTTTTACAAGTGTTTCAGAATTTGAAACTATGTCAGGACTTTGTAAATTTAGAAATTCATGTTTTGTAAAGGTGTTTCAGACTTTGTCATTTTTAATTGGACTTTGTAAATCTGTATCAAGTTTTGTAAATGCATTTCAGAATTTGTTGTTTTTAACTTGACTTTGTAAAGGTCTTTCAAGTCTTTTAGTCTTCCAGACCTTGTAATTTTGAATCAGATTTTGTTAAATCAAAGTTTTGTAAAAGTGTTTCATACTTTGGAATTTTGTGTCAAGCTTTGTAAATTTATTTCAGGTTTTGCAAAAGTGTTTCATACATTGTACATTTGTTACAAGTTTTGTTAGTGTTTAAGTTCATCTGGATGGATAGATATTTGTTTCTCTCATATGTATTTTGGACTAAAAAAATAGATATCCTGGATATCTGCATTTTGAGTAAATTTGAGCTTATACTCACCAGGAGGCCGCCATGTTTTGGTCCACTCTGGTAGTGTGACGTCACTTAGCTGTAGCGCTCCTCGCCGTTACTATGCAGTAACCATATTTAGACTGGCAGTATGTTTTGCTGCCATAACAGCTTTCATACCAGGCGTGAGTCTGCTGCATGTTGGCTTTGCCTCCCTGCTGTCAAAGCTCTGTCATTCCTAAGTTTTACCTCAATAAACCTCCGTACTGGATTCAGTGTATAGTGGAAGCCTGCCTGTAGCTTTTCAAAATAAAAGCATTATGTATAAAGGAAGGGAGTTTCTCCAAATAAATGCTAATTTGGGCTTTTATTTTGAAAGCGCAAACCAGACGTCTTTTTGTACTGTGTTTATCTTTACCTGCAACATTTTGAACTGTGTGGAAACAGAAAGCTTCATAAATAGTAGAAGTCTGGGGAAGAACTTCATTAAACAAACACATTTAAGCTGGTGGCCTGCAGGTTTGTCAAGAAACAGATTTCAAACATTTTCTACCGAGGGGATGTAAATATTCGCTACAACGAGGTATATATGGCTCTGGATTCATCATTTTCATCAAGTTTGACCGATAACCGCTAGTGGTGCAAGGAAAACTAGAAGAAAAGTCAAATTTCAAAATTCTCCATGTGTGACGTGCAACATCTCTGAGAAGCAGCCCTAACACTGCCTGCCAGTCTGAAACAGCGGTTACTGCATAGGAACAGTGAGGAGTGCTCCAGCTAAGACGTCACAGCGCCACTGCAGACCAAAACATGGAGTTACGTTACGTATGTCAGACCTTTTAATTTTAATCATACTTTGTAAATTTGTTTCAAGTTTTGGAAAAGTGTTTCAGACTTTGGAATTTTGTTTTGCCATTCCATGCCACCACAGTTTGTACGTTTCAGGCTTTGTCAAGTTAGGAACTTACAGGAAATCTTTTATCAGACAAGACTCTGAGGGAAAACCTTTGAGCAGGCAGACATAAGCTCACTGAAATCAGAAAGTCGTTCATAAAGACACAGCGTTGAAACTTGCGCATACATACATTGAAGTCATTCTTATTTCATGTGCATGTAATAAACAATTACACATTCACTTCAAACAAAACAGAATGTGCAGATGCACACATCGTGGGACCCTTGTTTCATGTGCCCAGAACATTAACCACACTGTTTACCCACCTACGCTCTACTCTAGCTTGTTACCACGACAACACCAGCAGCCATAACTCCTCTGCAGACTGAAATGATCATTAATCTTCTCAAGTCTCTCCCAATGGACCAGTAATGATATGTTAGTATTCCAACCTCCTTGCACCACAGCACTGGTGGACTATCAGCCACTGAATGAAAATATGAGGCAACAGCATGTTGGAGACATGGATAAAGACTTCTGAGACCGAAACGCTGCCAGTTTGAACAGCAGGGAAACTGTGACCGAGGGAAGGATTCATGCTCTATCACCAAACAATCTCACAGAAACGGAGTATGCATTATGAACAAGGTTAACTGATTACATTTTTAACATTATGGAACGGGAAACTGGGGCTTTATTGGGACAAAATTAAAACTTTTTTCTTACTCTCTGCAACAGACTTCCAATTTGAACCCTCCTATAGATAAGTACAGTTTTAACCTTATGTGAATATATTCAGTTTCAACCTTATTATTTCAGCATTTCAAAATTTATTTAAAGATTTTATGTCATTTACTCTGTTTTGTAGACACAAAGCCCATGCATGTGGTTGGTGTCTTTTTAATAATACAGGCTTAGAAATTCCAGTTCAGCAGTGCACAGTCAGAAAAATAGCTGTCTGGCCTCGGCTACTGTCCCTGACAACTATCTATAGGAGGGCAGCACTCGACTGAAGTGTGTACGTGTGCATATGATTGCTAAGCATTTTTTCTAGTCTAGACCAGGATTCTCAACCTCTTCAGCCTGAGACCCCTAAAATAAAGGTGCCACAACTAAGAATAGTCAAGTGCAGACAGTGCGGTACTTTGTAGTCATCTTAAAAATGTAAATCCCTTTTCTTAAAAACAGAATTAAATTAGTTTTTAAAAAAATGAGCAAAAAATGGCAAGAAATGGGTTGAAGTGGTAAAAACAGGCACAAAAAGTGGTAAAAGGGGATTAAAAAGTGGCAGAATTAGATTCAAGGTGGCAAAGATAGGTGAAATGGGATTTAAAAGTGGGAAGACGTGCTTTTAACTGGCAAAACTGGGTTAACTGGGACTGAAAAAATGGGCAGAAAATTGGCAGAAATGGGTTGAACTGGTCAAATGGGCATATCAAACAGTGAAATGTGGTTGAAATGGGCAAAAAATGGGCATAAAATGTAATAAAAATGGGCTGATAGTGGCATTAATGGGTCAACAAAGACAACAATATATGGAAAGAGGCAAGCATTAGTCTAGAAGTGGCAAAACAGGCAGTGAAAAGTGGTGTAAAGCATTTTAAAAGGATAAAATTGGGTTTAGAATGGTAAAAATGTGTTAAAATTGGCAAAAATTGAGTAAAGTGCTAAAAATGGGTCCAAATTGTGCAAAACTGATGAACAGTGGCAAATAATAGTAGTAAAATTGGGTGAGAAGAAATCATTGCAAAGGTATCCATTTTTTTAAGGCATCTGGGATCCCCTCTCAGTGTTTTGCGACCCACAAAGGGGTCCTGACCCCCAGGTTGAGAACCACTGGTCTAGACAACTTAAAACACTTTTTACACCACAGGTTACTGTTACACATACGGACTACATCAATGTACTGACACACCATTTAAACCATATCAGTCTGCATGCAGCCAATCTCCAGGGCAGAGAGGAAGTAGAGAAAGCTGTGTTGATTACACCAAGAGAGTAACGTCAATTGGTGGAGACAGTGTGATGGTGAGGGGTGGTATCTCCCTCACTGGAAAAACAAGGTTTCACTAGATCACTAGAAACAATCCCAATGTAGAGAGATATCGAGATGAGATTCTGCAACCAGTGGCAATCCCATATCTCCACAGTCTGGGACCGAACTCTATCCTCCAAGATGACATCGCTCGCCCCCACAGAGCAGGGTCTATCGGAGACGACCTCCTGAATTTGGGACCGGAGATGATGGAATGGCCTGCTAGTTCAACCTCATTGAACACTTGTGGGATCAGCTTGGGCGTGCTGTTCATGCCAGAGTGGTCAACACAACCTTGTTGACTGATGTGTCAAATTCTGGTTGAAGAATGGGATACCATCCCACAGCAGTGTGTGACCAGACTAGTGACCAGCATGAGGAGGAGGAGCCAGGTTGTTGTTAAATCAATATATTTTTAAATTGCCAGTATGTCTTGTTTCTTCAGACTTTAATCATCCAATTCATCAAATAACACCAACTGAGAGTAAATGGCAGAATAAGATTTGGCAAATTTTTCATGGGTGCAACCCACATCCTCAGCTCTGCTGCTCATCCATCAAATGCATGTTCCTTGTGAATGTGGCACCATTTTAAAGGGAAATAAACAGGCTTTTCAACAGTATAAAATTCATGCCAAGAAGCATTGTTACAACAAAGAAACAATCTACCAAACACAAGTTTCCTTACTTTTTGTGCTTTGTGTACATACAGACAGTGTGAAAAATTTGCAGGGGTATAAATAAGACTTAGTGATTGAATGTTTTTTTTTTTTTTTTTTTTTTTTATGCGGGAGAGCTCACATCAGCCACTGTAGCCCCACAGACTTATTTCACTAAAATCTATTGTCTGTTGTTACATGTAAACAGCTCAATGAAACAATTGCAGTCTGTGGTTTTATTATTTAAGAACAAACTTTTTCACTAAGTGTGAGCAAGTGTTAAACATAGGGCTGATTTACCTTTGAAATACTTCTAGGCACAGTTAAATCCTGAGCTCTACTGCCATTGAGAGAAGGGGCTTTATGAGTTGGAAAAAAAATCACACAGGGAGGAATATAGAGAAGTGTAGGAGGTAGTATCTTGATTCATGCTGTTAGTAGTCTCTCTGGTGAAGCTGGATCTCATTGAAATATGTGGGGTCTTCCCCCCCCCCCCCCCCCTTTCTCCCTCTGACGTCAAACTTCTGAGCAGCAGCAGCCTGGTTGTGGCACCCTTACAAAACTTAATAACACATGTCAAGAGTCCCCTACTCATAACCAGTTGTGTAACACCAGTGGATCATATTTAGCTTCTATTTTTGCACTGCCTTGGCAGGTTTCTGTATATTACACAATGACACATAGATTTGTTTTTACCTGTTAGATATACAAGTCTACATCCAGCACAAAAATGTACACTACCTCTGTTTCTAACTTTGCAATTCCAACACCAAGCTAAAGAACTTTCAGCTGATGTTCTTTGACCAGTCTCTTTGCCACAAAGATATAAAAAGCTAGCTTTATGTTAATATTGTCATACACTGAATGAAAGAACCCATTGAAAGCATTTTTACATTGTCTTATGTGACTCTTCCAACTGCTGTATGCTGTCGACAGGAAGTGAGTACTTCAAAGACAAGAAACAAGAGGAGGAGCATTTCCCGAGCTTTCCAGGATGCTCACCGGGTGAGAGATTGTTCCTTTTCATCCCTGGGATAAAGAAGATAGCAGCTTTGTGCCAGGGATAGCTTTGAGGATCATGCCAAGCAATACAGAGATCAGAGAGAGATGAGCGTCAGGTCAGAAGAAAGAGAGAGAGGGTCCTCCATGGTGGGATATATAGCCTCAACCTCCTTACTGGCTCAGGTTACATCTTGAAGAATTAAGATGCTACTGTTGTAGATGGTTTCCTTAACAGCTTTTACAAACAGCTAAACCAAACCACTGATTTTTCTAAAATGCTCAGGTTCTGTTATTGACAGAAATAAGTTAGTCCTTGGAAATTCAAAATTTATTCCCTAAGATCTTACTGGTGGACACCCAAATACCCTTGTACGTTTTTTTCATTATCATAGCAAAACTCAAAAATTAATCTCTTTTCATCAGATTTTTATACTGTGAACCTGCTCACAACAGCCCAACATCATCCCCACCCATACGTCTCAAGTCACATTTTTAATCGTATTCTCTCTTCTTTCCTTAGAAATTCATCCCTTCATCCTGCATACCTCCATCCTTCGACCCTTACACTCTTCCCGTCATCCGTCAACCCTCACCCCTTCATCTCTCATCTCTCCACCCTCACTTCTTTATCTTTCAACCCTACCCTTCAACCCTCCATCCCTCGGTCCTAATCCTTATCTCTCCATCCTTCGACCCTTATTCTCTTCCCATCATCTCCCAACCCTCACCCATCCCTGCATCCCTCAACTCTTAACTCATTGAGTGCCACTGACATATATATACATCAAAGTGTTTTTTCGGTGGCTGGCACAAGGGGGCGATCTCACGCTCCCTGTGAGTAGTTTTGGGGCTTCTGGGATACGTAGTCGGAACACTACAGTCAGAAGTGACAGTAGATCAAACATCAGAGGTGGAGACCCTGGGGTCAAAGAGCAGAGCGATCGTTATGGAGGTCATCTAAGCTAAACGTTCTAACTTAGACGCTGGAAGAAACTTTAAACTTTTGCCTGAGGAATCTCTTACTCACTGAAACGACACTGAACTTAACGACAGCGAATCCAGGGATCAGCGCTTTTATTGATCTGCCTCGGCCGGCAAAGAGGCTAAAGAATGCCGCAAGGTTCCCCCCGTGCGTCTGAGAAATAAGGCAGCCTCTCACCAGCTGGATGCATACAGCAACAAGCAGGAGAGGACATGGGCATATAGGGGGGTCCCGTGGAGGCCGTCCAGTTCCAGAGTGTGAATGGCATAGCAGTGACTGGAAGCATTGTTATTTATTTTACAATAAAATAACATTTGTAATACAATTTTCAGATGTCTTTTATGTCATTGAAGGCAAAATTATAACATTCAAATCATTGTTTTGCTTGACAGACTCTCTTTCACAAAACTGCATTTTCTCAGCTTTCAAGAAAGAGTGGTCTTTTTGGTGAAACTAGCCTCTATTCAACTTCAGATAAATCAAGAACGGAACAAGCTACAAACAAACGTTTATTTCCATGATGAAATAGAGAGTTTCTTCTTTCATTTGAACTATTTGGTGTTTTCAGATTCATAGTACAAAATATTCTATGGGTCTTGAAAGATGACTCAAAATGGCCAAAAACGCTGGCACAAGCCACTTTCCATTTTATAAAAGGGCTGGCACTGAATGAGTTAACAATCCCTTCATCCCTGGACTATTGTCCTTGCCTTCATTCCCAGTCCTTTCTCCCATCATTTCCGCATCTTTACTCTCATTCCTTCATCTCACATCACCTACCCCTTCCTTCCTTTACTCTCTCCCTTGACCCTCAACTTCTTCCCATTCCTGCCTAGACCCTTAACAATTCCTCTCATCCCTTCATCCCAACCCTTACCCTCATACCTCAACCCTTAACCTCATCCCTTCATCTCACAACTTCCCCATTCCCTATATCCCTCTGTCTCTTAACCCTCACACCTTCCCTCCATCCCTTCACTCTCGACCCTAAGCCCCAATTCTTCATTCCTCAATCCTTCCCTCATCCCTTGACTATTGACCTTGCCTCCAGCCCCCAACCCTTACCCACTCCATTCATCCCTTCATATTCAGACTCTTACCCTCATTCCTTCATCCCACGACATCTACCCATGCCCTTCATCTCCCAACCCTTACCCATTCCGCTTATCCCACCACCCCTTGACCCTAACCCTCATCCCTTTATCCCTTGACCCTTACCCATCCCTTCATTCCTCAACTCTTAATTCTTCTCATCTTCTCATCCCTCAACCCTTTACCTCATCTCTTCATCCCGCAACTCTTCCACATCCCTACATCCATTTATCCCTTATGCCCTCACCCATTCCCTTTATCTCTTTACTCCCGACCCTAAGCCTAAATCCTTCATTCCTTGATCCTTACCCTAATCCCTCACCTATTGACCATGCCTTCATCCCCCAACCCCTACCTACTCCCTTTATATCTTTATCTTCACACTCTTACCCTAATCCCTTTTTCCCTCAACATCTACTCCTTTTCCCTACATCCTTATACTCTCCATCCTTACCTTCATCCCCTCAACCCCAACCTTTAACCCCTTCCCTTCATCCCTTTACTCTTGATCCTTGCCGTCATCCCTGGAACCTTACTCTCATCCCTTCATTTTGACTCTTACCCATTCCATTCATTCCTTGATCCTTGTCCTCATCTCTTTATCCATTAACCCATCCCCATTCCCTTCATCCATTTATCCCTTGAGCCTTACCCTCATCCCTTCATCCCTTCACCCCTGTTCAGGTAACATTATGTTATGTACTTTAACTATGTCTTATGTTTTGTTGTTCTGATTGGTCTGTAATTAATGTGAAGGACAGAACATTTGTACAATCAACCTTTAGGATCATTTTAAAGGTTTTGCTCTTCCCAAATGCAGATCATGGATGTGAAATAGAGATTACTTTACAGAAGGAATGGAAACTGACAGGACCTTTCCGGTTCTATGTTTTAATGGACTGCAGCAAAGTTCTCAAATTTGTCATTTATACTAAAAAAGACAAAAAAGACATTGTCTCAGTGTTTGTCAGTAATAGTCCTTTCTGGGCTTGTGGTTTGGCACTGGAGATTCATTTTCATATATTCCATTGAGGCGAATAACGACAGATACTGCTTACTTAAAAGAAAAGAATCTACATAAACAATTTAATGATGTCCAAATGGCCACAAATCAGCAGGCTGTCCTTGGTGCCTTTTATTTGCCTTCTTATGGCTTTTTCTGAGTGATTAGTGCAATGGCAACATCAGCTGTGAGGATTTGTGGCGAGGGGAGGAGGCGCCATTTGCGAGGTGACACTTTGAGGGGACAAGCAGGGGCTATCGGAAGAGAAGAGCTGGGATTCAGAGTTTTACCCCTCAGAGCCTGAGGTACATTTGAAGTTGGTTTAATTGTGGTACAGAGGCAGGATTCAGCAGCTAGCGACCATGTGGTAAACATAACTACGTCACTCAACACACAATCGTCACTGTCACTGTGGTGAGTGAGCAGGGAGCTTTGGGCTGTAGCACATTGTTTGTTATTGTAGCACATTGTGTGTTTCCCCTCCCTCTCACTCTCTCGATGCTTCATAATGAAACCCATCCATCCCAATTAGAAGGTGTCGCAGTCTGTTGTGACGTGGGGGCTCAGAATGAGGGTGGGTGTATGTGTTTGGCTGGGTGTAGGACTTGTAAACTTACCCTTTATATATGGAAACCAGCTCTAATAGGCACACAGAATGTATTCAAATCAGGACGGAAGCTTTGTATTAAGATATACCGTCATCTACGTGCATGCATTTTCCCACACACACAAACACACACTACCCTAAGATCAATCAGCCTCAAACATGCCGCAGGAGTGTTTCTGTTTTCAAAGGAACAAGGGTTAATTACTTGCATTCTTCAATCGGAAACATCTTTCTACCCTCCCCCCCCCAGACCCTCATTCTAAACACTTAAAACATGGGGTTCAGCAGGGATTCTGCCAAAGGTAAACAACATCAAATATAGGTTACTGTAAAACAAACTGTTAGGGGATTTCATTTGACATGTTGGTATTTGTAAAGGTAACTGATAAGTCAACATCTGTAACAAGACTTTATTCTTTAAGGGAAGACAACAGTGTGGTATCCTATACTCCTGTTTTACTCTCAGCCAATGGTGGGAAAGGAAAGAAAAGAGGGACGAAAAGGAGATGAGGGGGTTAAAATCCAAGGAAGCCTCAATGGGGACCAGCTGCAGGGTACTGGGCAAAGGCCAGGGAACGTTCCGGATGGATACAAAGAAGACAAGATACCCCCAAGAGAGAAGAAGAGAGCAGGGGAGAAAAGATGGGAGATTAAAGGAAGTGACAGAGAAAGAAGCAACACGAACATGCAAGACATGAAGAAGAGAAAAATAAATCACAGAAGGAGATGAAACAAGAATAATGACGAACATTAAAAACAGCCTAATTATACAAATTTACTAGTTGTGAGACCATCTGTGGGAAAACTTTTGGAATGATCAAACTGCTACAGCCACATTTGAATGCTTTAAAAAATTGCTAACCTATGTTACAACAACTTATTTAGATCAGTATCTGATGGCTT
The DNA here is from genome assembly GCF_018320785.1 of Cheilinus undulatus. NCBI lineage: Eukaryota > Metazoa > Chordata > Actinopteri > Labriformes > Labridae > Cheilinus > Cheilinus undulatus. Next base: position 9,743,142 of record NC_054884.1, on the reverse strand, counting down.
CAGTGCAGGGTTTAAGGTTTGCCTTTGCTGCAATCACAGCAATGAGTCTGTGTGGACAGGTCTCAATCAGGTTCAGGCATTAAATGTTCTTTCCAAGTCCAGCCACAGATTCTCTATTGGATTGAGGTCTGGGCTTTGACTCAGCCACTCCAGAGCATTCACCTTGTTGTTTTTAAAGCCATCTCTATGTAGCTTTCACTGTATGCTTCAGATCATTGTTCTGCTGGGAAAAAAACCTTCTACCAAGCTGTAGTTCTCTCGCATTCTGAATCAGATTGTCCTCCAGGATTTTCCTATATTCATTACACTCTTTACCTTTACAAGCCCTCTAGGCCCAGCTGCCGAGACGCATCCCCACAGCGTGATGCTGCCACCGCTGTTCTTCACAGTGGGGATGTTTTGTTTGTTGTGATGTGAACTAAACATAGTGTCTGAAGGTCTCATCAGACCAAAGAATTTTCTTCCACTTGACCATGGAGTCTCTCACATGACTGTTGGCGAATTCCACTTGAGATTCGTGGCTTTCTCTTTGCCACGATCCTACAAAACTTTGAAGAACCCGGCAACAGTTGTTGTATGCAGTGTCTCTGCCATCTCAGCTGCTGAAGCTGTGGAGGCATTTGGCAACACCTACTTGTGTAATCCATATGAGATGTACATTCTCACAACTTTCAAAACACAAGCAAAGTGTCAACTAAAGACACAAGACTTCCATATGAAAACTGCTCTGACATACATCTCTACCATACCTGTGGGAGAGAAAAGATCCATATCTGTAGACCTTGTTCTTTACCAACTGCATAAAGCCTTTTGTAGAGTTAACTGTGACAGAGGTACAAGTCAGGTGTTTCCAAAGGAAAGTATGTGAAAGAGGGAAGCTTCCTCATAGCATTATCTCCTAACTCTTCAACTGATAGAAAGGCAGCAGCTTGTATTTTGGGGGGGCAGAGATTTGATTTTGCTGGATGAGTCTGAAATGTGTGCTGAAATCTGTTGCCTTGGTGGAGTGCTGCTGCCATCATGTGGTAGAGATGTGAAATTAACCTATCAGGAGGGAGCATCCACTGCTTAGATATGAAACCCTTTAGTTTTTTTCACAGTTGCTAAGACACATTTCTCAAACTCTTCTCCCTTTCCCTAACCATTGAACACAAAACTCAGTTTTTAAAGTACCTTCACAAAATCTCTGAATCTGCAGTCAAAATCAAACAATCACATCGAGCAGCCTTAACTGCCTCAGAATCAGATCATAAAAGTTATTCATCCTTTAGATGTTTTACCCTCCTATTCATTTTATAAATCAGTTATAGTGAATATAATTTGGCCTACGTGAATATTAACCCCCGTCAAGTCAGGATTTTGTAGATGCACCTTTGGCTGCATTCACAGCACTGACTGTGTGGATAGGTCTCAATCAGGCTTGCACATCTAGACTGCAATTTTATTCCATTCTTCTTTTCAAAACTGTTCAAGCTCTGACAGGTTGCATGGGGATCAAGCATCAACAGCTCTTTTCAAGTCTATCAAAAAATCCCCTATTGGATTGAGAACTGGGCTTTGACTCAGCCACTTTAGAACATTCACCTTGTTGTCTTTAAACCATGTCTGTGTAGCTGTCGTCGTGTTGTTCGAGTCATTGTCTTGCTGGAAAAATATTCTCCCAAGCCACAGTTCTCTTGCAGATTGAACAAGATTGTCCTCCAGGATTTTCCTGTGTTTTGCTGTATTCATTTTCCCCTCGACCTTTAGAAGCACCTCCACGACGTGATGCTGCCACCGTCATGCTTCACAGTGGGGATGGTGTGTTTGTGGTGATGTGCAGTGTTTGGTGTCCAACAAACATAGCTTCTTGTCTGATGGCAAAAATGCACCATTTTGGTCTCATCATATGACTTCACTGAGTTAGCTAGATTGTTCTTTTGTCTTCATGGTGTAATGGTAGCCATGAATATCGATCAACCAGTGACTGGTCCCTCCAAACACAGGCGTCTTTAAACAACAATCATTTAAACACATTCATTGCACTCACTTTTTTTTTGTTTTCGACCATGACCGATTAATAAAATCAAATAAAGAGTAAAACATCCAAGGGTGTGAATATTTTTTATCAGCACTGTAGCTTCCAGAAGCATACTGCATCTATCAGATGATGATAAATGATGGGTTTCAAATTGTCCCTTACATAACCGCACATTTACAGAACATAATAAAATAATTACAGAGTGTGAACAGTTTTCTATTAATCAGTAAATATCAGAGGGATTTACTTATATAAATTGTGGAAAACTAAATAGCTCAGCCTTGTCCTCACAAGTGCCTCCCTCCTCTCTGCCTGCAGGGAGAGGCTGTTATTGATCACCTCCCTCTATCTGGCTGTCAATCATGCTCTGTTTTTCAAAATCCATATTTTTGGCTCTGCTGTGGCCTGTCAGCAGGCACCACCTCGCATGTGCCCTTCACCGAGTGCATACTGATACCATCTGCAACCCCCCCTAGGGATCATGAATAAATACAAGTTGCTAAATGGAAGGATGCATTGATTATATTATTCTATTTCTAGAGCCAGCAGAGAGTCTGTAGTTACAGAGACGTATGGACAAGGGGACTGAATCACAGTAACACATGATCTTTTAATGGAAGATGTGGCATAATTTGTAGAATGGGCTCTTTAGCAACATTTCATATCCACTGCTCATCACAGGCTTCTGCTGTAAATGGTACTTATGGTTTTAATTATGTAGCAGAGACACAGGCATCCACAGGGAGGCTTTATTAGATTGGATATGGTACCTCCAATGTTCACTGCTCTGTCTATCAAAGTACTATCTTTAGTGTGCATTCAGTAGCCTTTATCAGCCAATATGCAAAACTCTGATAATATCAAGCAGATAGAGCATTTTTCCTTCTATGGATATTCTTAAACCTCACCAAGGATTTTACAGCCATAAGAATGTTTACAAGCTCTGATAATAATTAATAATTATTTTCTGATTCAATGTCTGTTGTAAGTGCTTTGTAGTAATTGCATGGATAGAGGAAGATTGATATAAATGCAGCTTTCCATTTAATGGACTGCCAGCTCCAAGTGTGAATTGCATCTGCTTTCTCAGATTCGCTCCATCTGGTTATTATCATTAGTGCTAAACTGTCACCATCCTGCTTCAGCCATTTAAGAAGATCTCATTTCAGATAATGGGCCCAGGCTCATGTTCCTGCAGATATAGTGAGGAAAAATTAACTTCACTTCAAATGAAACAGTCTGAGTCGATGCATACACTGTAAGACCAGGCAGTAAAAGGCTGTTTGAACAATTGAGTTTGTTTTGACAAAAATAATCCAAAATATCTATTTCAGCTCTATTTCTGAGTTTAAAGATCACATTTTAGTATGGAAGGCTTTGGGTATCAGGCTTTTTTGCACCATGAGTGAAGTTGCCTAGTCAGTTAGAAAAGTCACACCTGTAGCAGCGTTAATTTCGTCAACTAAAACTATGACTAAAAATGTTTGTCGACAGCCTTTTTTTCCATGACAAAAACTAGACTAAGACTAACACAAATAGATCTTTGATGATTAAAACTGACAAAAAGTAGGTTTAGTTTTCATCAAAATGACTAAAACTAGACTAAAATGTTATGTAGTTTTTGTCGGGCATTCAAAATCCATGATAGTTCTCCACAGGTGGTAAATCAGTCAAAAAACAATGCATCTGTATCTCTTCTGCCACTCAGCTGTAGAAAGCAGGGACCCCAGGTTTGGCAGAGTACATAGAACACACTGCCATGCTTTGGTACCAAATTTGGGCAAGAAAATAAATGGTTGGACTAAAATTAAAGACTAAAATGTGGGGACTTTTATGGACTAAAACTAGACTAAAATGATTTTGAGTTTTTGTCGACTAAAACTAAAAAGGATACAAATGACTAAAATGTGACTAAAACTAAAATGCATTTCATTTAAAGACTAAAACTAAGACTAAAATTAAAAATGGCTGCCAAAAATGACACTGATGGGGAGCAACATTAATGTCCCTGATAATGTGCTGAACATGATGGAAGATGACTTCCTGGTAGAGTTATTACTAGGGGTGCACCCTAGCCGATCCGGCCGATCACCGATCTTTAAAAAGCCTGACCTGCCGATTCCAATTTTGGCCAATACCAATTTTTTAATAACTGACAGCATACACCTTCAATGTTACAATCTTATTTTATTGAATAACATTGAACAATACCTGTGAAACAATACAAACTTGTTGTTTTAACTGCACATGAGGTAGTTCTCTCAAATATAAATGAAAAGTTTGGAGCATTGCTGTCCAAACTACTAAATTATATCAGTTCCTTTAGTCTTTCATTTTCACATTTTAGTAGGTAGAGGCATATCAAACCGATCTTATTTACAAGGACTGGCCGATCGCCGATCTCCTAAAATTAAGGAAGTCGTTGCCAATACTGATTTTGGCCGATCGATCAGTGTACCCCTAGTTGTTACCTATAGTCACTAAAGTTGTTAATTTTGGGTGGCATGAACATTAAAAATTCAGAGTATGAACTAATCAGTCTGGCTAAAAACAGTTTATCAGACAGCGTATATCTTAGAATGATATACATGCTAATACTTTCAAAATAAATTGGTTTATACTTCCCTTTAAGTTTCTTGTGGGGGTTAAGATAACAATACAAAAGGTTAAAAGTTAAAAACCTGATAACAAAGTGTATAATAAAGTTACGTAAACAGTCTACTGATAGGAAATAGCTCATCCTCCATGAAAACCTTTAAACACAGCAAGCATAGCTGACTGAGCTCTGTTAGCTGCGTAAGATACAAAGATAACAGAGCTACGTAGCTAATGTAACCAAATGCTAAGATAATAAAGCAGATACCTTGGCTATTAGCTTGTGTTATCCTCATAGCTAAGTTAGATTAGCTACCTTTGCTAAATCTCACATTGCTATGGCTAACCTAGCTACAGAGAACAGAGCTTTGTAGCAAACGCAGTTAAAGCCAATCACACAAAGCAGCTATTTAGGTTACGTAAACATTTTATTTCTGTAGCTAAGTTAGCTGTAGCAATGTTTGCCAAATCTCACCTTGTTAAAACTAATGTAGCTACATCTAAGCTCACAAAGCAGCTACGTAAGTTATTTTATGTACAACGCTGCGTCAGCTTTAGCTATGCTTGTGCAATCTCACTTTGTTAAAGCCAACATAGCCACAGATGATGGAGCTACATTGCTTAGGTAGTTATATAGTTATATAGCTCAACATAAGCTCACAAAGCAGTTATGTAAGCTATGTTGACATGTTATCTACGTAGCTAAATTAGCTTTAGTTTTGTTTGCTGAAGCTTATGTCGCTAAAGTGTAGTGTAGTAACATTTATTATGTACCTAGCATAGCTATGTTAGCTTTATCCTAAGCTCACAAAGCAAGCTACCGTTCCTGTAACTACTTCTGAAATGGGCTTATCCATAATTTAATCCCAGATTAGACCCCTGAACTACTTCTCTGTTTAATTTCTAAAAAGTTTCTTTGCCTGTAACGTTTGCAATGCGGCTATTTCAGAACTGTGACTGCCGGACTTTGTTCACGAAAAAATTGAATTGAAAAAAAAAAAAAAAAGATCATAAGACAAGAAACTTCAGCTTTCAGAAGAAATGTTCAGCTAAAGACAGTTTGTCAAGCTTAAATGTGCCATTGTGTCCACTTATATAAGTAGCATTGAGCAAATATGTTTTTGTCTTTCCTAAAAATTTAAACTTGAATTTTTTAATTGAAAGTATAGAGCATGCAAAAGTTGCTTTCTTACCCAGATACTCCACACAGGCAGAGAGCAGCCTGAGTTGTTTATGCTGTGTAAAATAATTTTTTTTCAGTAATTGTTATGGTTGCCATGTCCACATTAATGTTGATGCATCAAATACAATGTAGTGCTTTGCTTCATTAGGGGTAGCATTTTTCCTTTTGGGGATACGTACTCTGCAGCTCTGCTGCTATGATTCAAAATCAGCTGACTTAAAAATAAACTATTTTTGTTTGATTTGATCCATCTGCAACCAAAAAATTGGTCACACTGCTGTTTTATTTGGAGTCACTGCAATCTGCACATCACAGATGTTCCCCTGTGAAAAAAAAATCAATTAATTTGTACAAAGCCTGAGACTGCTAGAATATTAAGCAGGCTAAAAATCATTGCTAAACTCCATCAGTATTTGCAGGTGAGCTGTGCAAATGTTAAGCTCAAGTTTTCATGTGTGACAGGAGACTCCCCTGTCTGTAGGTCACCCATGCAGAGACGCAGTGGCAGTTTTATCAATTGGCTCCTGTTCCTGCACACCCTCACACATCTATCTCATCGATTCAGGGGTGCTGGATGGCACTGGGTGGTTATTCCAGCTCCTGTCATGTGGAACAACAACAAGGGCAGACAAGTTGCACCAGTCAAAATTCAGGAATGATCCAAATTCAGAAACATTGACAAGCAGAATAAACACACTGGCTGTATTGTTTGTATTTAACCAAACTACGTTGCAGGAAGAAAAACAGAATTCTTTCCCAGACACAAAATCTGTGTAGTCAGACTAACATAGCCAGAGCTAATGCTGCACTCACAGTGACTATAGATCTTTCTCAAAAACTGGAAAATAGTATACTGCAGATTTATTATTAGATTCATCAGATTAGATTAATCTCATATAAAGTAAAAACATTTCGTACTTTTTTTTAAAGATTGGTGATTACAGCTCATGAGAATCTGAAATAAAATATCTCAAAATATTGGACTATCGTAGAAAAGTCCAGTTATCTGACTACCATTCTATCATTCTGGTTCTGTTCATACAACTGGAAACATGGGAAAGACTGCTGACTTGACAAATGTCCAGAAGACAATCATCGTCCATAAGGAGGACCCAGAAGGTCACTGCTGAAAGGCAGGCTGTTCTCAGAGGCTGTATCAAAGCATACTCAGGGAAGGTTGACTGGAAGCGAAGAGTGTGGTAAGAAATTATGTACAAGCAACCGGGATGAGCTCAGCATTCAAAGCCCTGTCACACAAAGCAGATTCAAGAATTTAGGAGAAGTCATTGGATCAAGAGCTGCGACTCAAAGATGAGTTATCTACACCACAATCATTCAGGCTGTTCTCTCCACGCCCATCTCTAGCTACAGTCACATCCATCTTTTTTCTATACAGCTTATCCCGTTTGGGCAGAAAAAGAAATGCTCAAAACGTGTCTCATAGAAGATGTAGTGGACAAGTACATATAGCAAACACGTGCTAAGCTAGCTCTCTCTAACTCTGATTTACAGACTAAATACACAAGAAAAAGTCACTCATTATCTCCTGTACAGATATTTATAACAACCAAACTTTTTAGCAGCTAGCTCAAACTTAAACTTTTATATTTGCACTTTATGAACGAGCTACAGAGGATACATACCTCTCGCAGTCAAGCTCTAAGCAGACTGATGAGAGGGCGGAAATTATGCAATATACCCCCATTACTGCCAGCAGAGGGCGCCATAATGCCACTAATACAGTACCTCAAAATAAAAGACTAAAAATACATAGATAAAACAGAGAATTTTGGTGAAATTAACCTTCAATACACCAAAAATATCCTAAATAACATAAAAAATAAAAAGACAATATTTTTATCCATTTTAATTTTCCCATCTGTTACATATACACTAGAAAAAATACCTCACAGCTTTTTTAATACTTGTGTTGTCAGTTGAATGTATTTTTGTATTATAATATTTTATTCATGTGCATTGAGAGCAAAGCTAACTTAAGTTTGATTCCTTGTTATTTAAGCATCTCTAGCCACTAAAGCTTATCTGGATTCTGATTCTGACTAGGGCTGAAAGATTTGCAAAAATAATCGAATTATGTTTTTTTTTTTCTCAAATATTGCAATTGTGATTTAATATGCGATTATTCTGGTGCTAATCTTATTTATTTTTCAACAAATTCAAGCAGCAAGTAAATCCATAAGCATGAATCTGAATTTGGGGGTGCAACAAGCTTTAAGCTATAAAGGAGGTGGCTGGGGTGGGGGAGGTGAGGCTGGCTACCAGCTGATCACAGCTGGGGTATGACTTTTGAATGTTTGCATAATGTGCCGAAAATCTCTGCCGCTGCAAAAAGAAAAAAAAATAATAATAATTAAACTGGGATTTTGACACATTTCAAGTTAAAGACATATTGCAACTTCAGCGATTTAATCTAATTTATGATTAATTTACCCATCCCTCATTCTGATACATCCCCTAAGAATTGAATTTCCTATCATTAGGCTAAAAGCTGTGTTGTGTTTTTGCTGTCTTAAAAACTTCCTCCCATAGCAAAACTGAACTTTGCTGCAGCCCGACAGAGTTAATTTTGATACCCACTGGCTTAACAGTTTGCTCTCACAGCAGCAACTCCCTTCTCTTAAAATTAAGAGCTCCAAAAGGCATCTGACTCTGCCACTCTTTGCCGATACTGCACGAGGTGTGACTCAGATAATGATACTTTACCAGCCACTATAACTGTGTGAGTGTCCGCTGAAAGCCTAAAATAGAAATCCAAGCCAATTAGTCCACAGCTCTAGCAGCAGCATCCAGGAACCAGCCATCCAGCATCACTGTCCTCTCAGACTGTCTGAACCCTTTGCCCAAAGATGTGTGTGATGAGGGTTGTTCCATCGCTGGTGATGTGTGTGTGCCTGCTGCATAAACTTGGTTTCAGGCACACATATCCTCTCCTTATCTTAGTCGTGACCAACCATGCAAAGATTCTACTAAAAAAGGATTCAGTTTATGTGTGTACGATTTGAAATGTGTGTGTGGCTTAAGAAACAGGACTGCACACATATCATGGGGAAAGTCTTTGTGAGTATTTGTGGTGTGTTTTATTTATTTATATGTCATCTCATTTTATTAAGTCTCATTTCAAATATCATGTGGTAATACAGTGGAATAGTAAATAAGCCTCTAAGCATAACAGATTCATAATTTCATGGTGGCTCTGACATCTAAAATAGATAAATTCACTGAATTATTATCATCCCTGAGAACAGTACTCTCTAAAGGCTGACCTTTTAAACAAAGAAAGAGTTATCATCCCAGCAGTGCTCTCCATAAGGCCAATAGACAACCACATTTAAAAATGTCACCATTGAACCCTGTGTAGCAGTGTGTAGAAACAGCTGTTCCTCTTTTCTTTCAGAAATCAAGAAATAAAACCCTTGTAAAATGTCTCTGTCATATTTAACATGCTAAATGAATTGGCTGTGAGGTAGATGAGACTTTCTCTTGTCACTCTAACCCATCAAACAGTTTGAAGTGTGTCAGATAAAATCCTTATTTCCTGATAGAATCATTTTGAAAATATCATTCCTTTTTTAAAGTCCCAAATCATACAATGCAACCAAATCCAGACATTGCCAAGCCTTGTGTTATGAGTTGGTTGCACACCAGTGTAGAAGTAAAGCCTTGGAGCTCCAGTAGTTGGAATTGTGCTCTTTTTAAGTTATCGTTTATGATGTTTGAGTACATTTCAGGACTCTGAGCTGATTAATTTCTTTAACCCTTTAAAGAGCACTCACTGAAACACAAAAAAAAATCTAAATCCCAACCCAGTGATCTCAATCATTATGCACATACGTTTTTGTTTGCTTTTCCTTAATAGTCCGTATGATTTGCAGTCAATAGGATTTTTCAGTCCTCAACAATTATTTGTAATATGTATTATTTTCAACAAATTTAATTTTGAAATCCAGTGTTGCAAATTATTACTCATGTTGACAAAATTGTTGGTAGCCTTCTGTTAAAGAAAGATAAACTCACTGAAATCACTTAAAACTGACAAGCTTATCCATCCATTCATCCATCTTCTTGTGCTTATCCAGGGCTGGGTCACGGTGATAGCAGGCTGAGCAAGTCAACCCAAACATCCCCAGCGACACTTTCCGTCTCCTCCTAGGTGATCCCGAGGGGTTCCAGACAGGATACATAACCCCTCCAGCACATTCTGGGTCTTCTCCATGGTCTCCTCCCAGCTGGAAGTGCCCAGAAAAAACTCCAAAGGGAGACGCCCAGGAGGCATCCTGATCAGATGTGTGAACCACCTCAACTGGTTCCTTTCAACACGAAAGGAGCAGCGGCTCTTCTCCTAGTTCCCTCCAGATGTCTGATCTCCTCACCCTATCTCTAAGGCTGAGCCCAGCCTTTTAGAGAAAACTCATTTGCAACGCTTGTACCCGCCTTCTCAATCCTTCGGTCATCACCCAGGGTTCATGATGATGATAGCTGAGTGTTGGAAGGAAGATTTACTGGTAAATCACCTGCTGAACTGCTGACACTGCACTGATCTACCTGTCAGTCTCATGCTCCCTTTACCTTCACTCATTAACAAGACCCAAGATACTTGAACTCCTTCACCTGAGGCAGAGACTCCCTCCCTCCCTCAAAATTGATGGTATCCCTAGAAAAGATGTAAAATAATTTGACCATAGGGACATGTTAAACTAAGGTGTGTCCTGTAAAAAGCATCACAGGTGTCTTCAAACTTTAATCAGTCTTCCTATTTAAAGGGTGAAAAGTAGTCACCCTTACCACACTGAACATGGACCACAGAAAGCTAAGGAGACAGTTGTCCCAGGAGATTAGAAGGACAATGATAGACAAGCATTTTAAAGGTAAAGGCTATAAGGGGATCTCTAAGCAGTATGATTTTCCTGTGACTACAGTTGACCATATTATTCAGAGGTTTAAGGTAAACAGGACTGTAGCCATCCTCCATGGATGTGGCCTTAGAAGGAAAACTAATGACAAATTGAATAGACGGATAATACGAATGGTTACCAAAGAGAACAGAGCAACTTCCAAAGAGATTAGAGGTGAACTCCAAGGTCAAGGTACATCAGTGTGAGAGTAAACCATCTGTTGCTGTCTAAGCCAAAGTGGACTTAATGGAAGACAACCTGGAATTAGCCAAAATGCATGCTGACAAGCCACAAAGCTTCTGGGAGAATGTCCATTAGACAGGTGAGACAAAACTGGAGGTTTTTCACAAGTCACATCAGCTCAATGCAAAAATGATGCATCCAAAGAAAAGAAAACTGTCCCTACTGTGAAACATGGAGGGGGCTCGGTTCTTTTCTGGGGCTGCTTTGCTGCATCTGGCACAGGGTGTCATGAATCTCTGCAATTTCAGTAGCAGGTCATGTGTCCTCCAAAAGGTAAATGACCCAAAACACAGCTAAAAACACCCAAGAATGGCTAAGAACAAAACACTGGACTATTCTGAAGTGAACTTCTGTGATCCCTGATCTAAATCCTGTTGAGCATCTGTGGAAGGAGCTGAAACACGCAGTCTGGAGAAGGAACCCTTCAAACCTGAGACAGCTGCAGCAGTTTGCTCACGAGGAGTTGGCCAAGACACCTGTGGACAGGTGCAGAAGTCTCACTGAGAGTTAGAGAAATCGCTTGATTGCAGTGATTGCCTCAAAAGATTGTGCAACAAACATTAAGTTATGGGTGCCACCATTTTTATGCAGGCAATTTTAATTTGTTTTTTAAGAGAAAAAAAAAACAAGCCATGAGTGGAAAAGAACTGCCTGCAGAGCTCAGAGACAAGACTGTTAAAAGTTGCAGAAGGCTACAAAAGAATTTCTGCTGAACTGAAAGTTCCCAAGAGCACAGTGGCTTCCATAATTCTCAAATAGAAGAAGTTTGGCACAGCCAGGACTCTTCTAAGAGCTGGGGAGAAGGGCTAGAGGTGACCCACAACCTGGAGGTCACTCTTACTGAGCTCCAGAGATCCTGTGTGGAGATTGCCTTTTTCCCCATTGCATAGACTGCAAACTGCAAAACTCACATCAAACTCCAGACTTTCTGGTGTAAACAAAAGTCCAGCAAGCTCCTATAATCCTAACTTTTACTGGTGATGAATAGAGTTTCTCATCCATGCTTGTTTGGTTTGATTTAAGCCAGAAGTCTGGCTTCTACTGCCGTCTTTTGGCTTCAGTGTGAATCACTTCATAGGCAATATCTTTGACATCTGCCATCACATAACGTACAGCTCCAGCAGATTAATCGGTTGCCTTGTCCTTCTGACACAGAGGTCTCCAGCTCTGCTGACACTGTTGATGAAAGGTCAGAGCTCATTATCTTCACATATTGTTTAAAAGCAATTAAAATGGTTGTTTTCCTTAGTAACACATCACCCACTCTGAGGTATCTATTCATGTGGTCTCATCTCTGTCAAAATTCTCGCCTTCCTCAGGGTTTCATAATGTCAAGTTGATTTTTTTTAGTTTTTGTGAGATCATTATCCCTTTTTTGAGATTGCAAACTTCATTCATATCTAATTATGTTTCTGTAATTAGCTTTTTCATAAATCTCAGATGGTGGCTTTGCCTCCCACTCACAGTGTGAGTTTCTAATTTCTTGTTTTAGGAGGGAGACAGTTTGCAGGAATTTCCATTGATTCTAGCACAGATGTGAAGTGAAATTTAACCTTATAAACAGAAGGACACTGACTTCACAGAATTGACAGGCCAGGTTACATAAAAAGCTTGGACAAATTTTTAAAGGGCACTCCGCGGACTTTGTTCTCTCCACCACACTCAGAGCCTTTGTGTTTTAGCACCTCACACTCGGTAAATCATGGGGGTGTGCTGTGATTCTCTCTTTCTTTTTTAAGGTAAAAGAGGTTCTGTGGGTGGTGATTATCTGTTCTGTAAATGCAGATTTCTTTCTATTGTTATCCCTGTCCAGCATGCCCATTGGAGGCTTCTTCCTTCTGCTTTCACTCCTGCACGCTCTGGACAGGTGCACTACCTGTTCTCTACTCCAGTAGATAAGACTGAAAAAAAGGCATTCTGCAGTTTGTAGCTTTAGTACTATATCATGGTAGATTGTCCCCTCACCCTTTGGTCGTATTATACTTTGCAGACAGTTGGTCTTGCAGTTTAAATGTACTTTATTTTCATTTTAAGAGAAGAGACATACGATAAATACATAGACTTGAAGTGACAAGAAGATAAACCAAGAGTGTTACATCACAAGGGTTCATAAGGGGTGAGTAGGCGGAAGCATATGAGAAGTGGATGGGGCAGGCTTTGGCACTTATCATTGCCAGATGGGCTTGACAGCATGAAGCTCAAAGCAGCAAGCAACATGCTGTGGCCATGACACCACTATCCTGTTTGTTTGCTCAAGTTAACAGGAGGGCACTTTATCTAAACTACTGCTAAAACGGCTAAAATCTTCACTAAACCCCAATTAGAGTGTTAAGAACCTTAGTGGAATAAAGGTGTATTGTTCAAACTCTAAAAACTGGAACATGTCATAACCATTGCAACATTTTTCCTCTACCATGCACAGTACAAAGGTAACCCAGTCCTTAGTTAAGCCTGTGTTATACTGCCCCTGATTAATGCTATTTGCATCTTCATCTGATGATAGAATTTCTAAAGCTGATGTAAGGCTTTGATTGAGTTGCTTGGAATTATGACCAAAGCAGATCTAAACATCTGCAAATTTAATATACAACTTTAGATGCTAGACTATTGATTTCCCTCCTCACAGCCTTACCTTCTGAAACTTATCCTACCTCTGCTCACATGGGATGCAATCTTTAAGAGTTCCCAAAACACATGGATTATGTCATAAAAGGGATTGAAAGCCATGCTTATTGGTGTTTCTAATAAATAATGTAATGATAAGCTCCACTGGCATTCTTTTTTTATCAGGCCTGCCCACAGAATTGGCTGGGCTCCTGAAAAACTCAGAGAATGGACCTTCCCCAGCTGTGAATTATTACTGATATTGAAGCATGTTTGTTTGCCCAGTAGCTTTAGCGCTAGTGTCCTAGCTAAAAGACAGTTTGTAAAACTATTGTTGGGTTTTGATGTTAAAATTATTTATAAGTGCTATTTTTGAACTCCTTTCACCACTTACTACTAATTTTTTTGCATCTTGTTTTTACCTCTTTTACCCATTTTTGCCACTTTCACCATTTTTGGGAACCGTTTTTGCAACTTTTCACCCATTTTTGCCATGTAAACCAAAAGTTTGCCACTTTTTGACTCTTTTTTTGACACTTTAGAGCCACTTAACCCTTGACACTTATGAAGCTTTTATAACTTTTTTTGCTTTTTTAAATCATTTTTTCTGCTTTTCCTGCCTTCTTGTAACCTTTTTCTCCACTATGAGCCAGTTTTTTTCAACTGTTTGCCCCATTCTGAGCATTTTTTCCCCCACTTTACCAAGTTTTTCTCCACTTTTCCCCTTTTTAACTTTTTCCACTTATAACCCATTTATCACCATTTTTAGTAACAAATTTTCTACTTTTAACCACTTTTTTGCTGCTTTTTGCCACCTATCTTTACCACTTTAAACACAATTTTTGCCACTTTTTAAACTTTTTTTGTAACTTTTTTTTACCATTTTTAATCTATTTTTTGCTGGTTTGCACCATTTTTCGTAACCTTTTTTGTTTTTTGTTTGTTTTGCCCTGTTTCTGGCATTTTTTCTTCCCACTTTACCCCATTTTGCTATTTTTCACCATTTTTGGTAAATTTATTTTTTGCTACTTTTAACCCATTTTTGCTTTTTTCAACCTATTTAGTAGATTCTCCACTTTTAACCCATTCTTGCCACTTTTCACCCATTTTTAGTTACTATTTTTTCTACTTTTAACCAATTTTTGTTGCTATTTGCTCCTTTTTCTGGCACTTTTTTATACCACTTATAACCCATTTCCACTTTTTTGCTACTCTTAACCCATTTTTTCTACTTTTGGCCCATTTTTGCCACTGTTTACAGCCACTTTAATTCATTTTTGGTTGATGGTAAATAGACTTGAGATTTTATGGTGCTTTCCTAATCATCTGACAACTCAAAGCGCTTTTATTCCACAGGCCCCACCTACCCATTTAAACCCCTTCACTCCACATTTATACACTGATGGCAGAGGTATCTAATCCCATTCAAACACTTCCATATCTGTTTACATACCAACAACCAAGCAGTGGGAGCATGTGACCGCAGGAGCTAGGGGATCGATAAGATGAGATGAGATGAGATGAAATGAGATGAAATAAGATAAGATAAGATAAAATAAGATAAGATAAGATAAGATAAGATAAGATAAGATAAGATAAGATAAGATTCCAAATAGTTTCCAAATTTTCCTGTTATTTTCTAGGGAGTTTGGCCAGTGAAGTTCTGTAAGGTTTATTTCTCATCCAGTGATGAGTAAAAAATTCTTCTTGATATTTGTCATATCTGATCTGTATCCTAATTTTCAAGATCAGGTTTGTTCTGAATATTCTCCACAGTTTTCCAGGTTGAATGATGAAGTTGTTTTTGTAACCCCACGTCATGCAATGATTTTTATCGTGTAGCTTTGTTGTACTGTGCCCAGGCGCATGCTGTCCCGCCTACAAGGCCTCCTCCTGGGAGGGCCTGTACAAATGGACCGACTTTATGTTGGCGTCATCCCAGAGGAGCAGGGTAACAGTCAAGTCAGCAGACTGCTGGTCTGGTTCAAACTACGCATGCATTCACACACATGCAGTGTAGAGACAAAAATATAAGTGCTTAAACATTGCCGTAATCTTCTTCTGATGTTGTTCATTAAAGACGCCACTGGGAAGGTGTTTGATAAATTACTACTGGTTATTTCTGCTGAGAACGACAAAATCCCCAATCTATTCAACCCTTAACCTTCCACTCATGGACTTATAATCAGATGAACTCAGGTTTCTATGGACAGAAAAATTGTCATTTTATGAAATCAGTTCTACATTTAAGAGAGATGCTGTTGCAACAATGAATTTAGAAATATAGAAGCTATGCTTTAGCCATATAAAAATATACTGAAACTGAGATAGTCATGCTGATTTTAAGTGATGTATTATGATTATAAGCACACATCACTATCTCCAGCACCAAAGTCAGCCTCTATTAGTCATACAAGCAGCTGGATGGGAATTAATAGCATTTAAACAGATGTACCATTAAATTTAATTTTGTAAGAACTGATTAAAGGCAAACATGAAGAAAAGCCCTTTAATTTCCAGTCCATCACCTACAGCTGTTCATTATTTGTCCTGTGCATGATGTATCCATGAGCATCCATAAGCATGTTTACCTTTCATGGTTTTATAAATTAATAGTTGTCAATATAATTTGTGTTTTTTTAGTTTAGTTTTTTTTTTTTTTTGATTAAAAAAACTCCTATGTCACAGTAAAAACAGATTTCTGCAAAGTATTGTCAATTAAACAAGAAGTATATAGACACCTGTGTCCAGTCACTGGTTCATCAGTACTTCTGGCTACCATTGCAACATGAAGACATAAGAACACTCCAAATAATTCAGAGAAAAGGTTTATAAAAAATCTAAGTCAGAGGATGGATACAAAAAAATGTCCAAGAAAATGTCCAAGGCACTTTAACACCAGGAAAACATCAGTGAAAGGTAACACCCCATTGTCATGTTAAAAGAAATGAATGAATATGTGGCAATATAACACTGAATGCTAAAGAAAAAACACTATTATAGTGAAAAAAAAACAAAAAACCTCTGCAAAGAGTGAATTCAACTCAGAACCCAAGAGAGAAATACAAAGGAGGAGAAAGTGTTAAACACCATGGGAGCTGAATGACAATTGGCGTTTGCTTTGTAGGTCTGCACATTCCCTGCTATTCTGTCACTGTGGTTACTCATCAGATATAGAGGGTGTTAATGCTGGAAACCCATGTTTTTATTCTGCAGGCACAAGTAGGCACAAGTGCTCCAACTCTCTTGTTCAACTCACCTTCAGCAATCAGCAAAGCTCCTGTGAACTGTAATGAATATGCATTTATATGTTGGTGCTTTTATGTGAGAGAGTGTGTGGTGTGTGTTCGTGTTAATGCCTATCCATAGCACAAAGCTGCCCATTGTTATCACGCGTGAACGGGTGACGGCAGCACAGCGGCCAGTGCCACGTAAGATCTTTCTATAGCTCTCATCCATTCCTCCCCCGCCTACTCCTCCTTCCTTCTCTATTTTTTTCCCACCATGTGTTGAAACACTCACACTATACATTCTTGGATAGAGTGACCTTCTTCCACTAATGGAGTAACAGATACAACAACCAATGCATGTAATATAAACCTCAGAGCTATATGCCAGGATAAAGGCGCAACATCACTTCACTAGTCAAAGGCTGCTGTGTGTCTTTGACACATAGGTCACCACCTGAATTTATCTGGTGTAGAATGTTTTTTTCTTTTGAATGGTTATCAGTAAAGTGTCCATCAGCATCAACCAGTCCCATTGGTAAACATTTACAAGCCACTGATGCAAACGCTAAAGGGCTCAGTGGGAGTACGCTTTGGCATGCACCTGCAGGCTCTGGGGATCAAACCTCTGACCTTCCAGTGAAGAACCAACCAATCTACCACTTAGGCACAGCCGCTGTCTCATATTAGCCTAAAGCTTAATCCACTAACGGTGGCCATTGGCAGGGGTAGACGCATTTCCCTTAATAAAATAAATGAATTCACATAGCTTCTTAAGTAAGCAAGGAGTTATTATCGTACGCTACTTCCCTAGCTGCAGTAGTAGCATTACAAAGTACCACTGAGGGACTACAGCCATTTGATATCAAGTCAAGCTAAACCAGATCCAAATGTGGCACAACTATCTTAATTATGAATAATCAAAGATCCTTCTCACTGTGGACATTATTACTGGGGTGATTCTTATAAACATCGTCAACTGTAAACTCGTCAGGGTCATATCTGTGTGAACCTTTGGTGTTAGCATGTCTGTTGTATGTGTCTCAAGTGATTATAGTATTAACACACCTGTGTCTTGAAGGTCCAGTCAGTTGTTATTCAGTATTCATGGCTACCATTACACTATGAAGACAAAAGAACACTCCAAGCAACTCAGAGAAAACTTTGAAATTCAAGGGGAAGGATACAAAAAACTTGCAAGCCACTGAACATCCCATGGTTTCCATCACGAAATGGAGGGATAAGGCACATGTATAAATCTGCATAGATCAGACTGTCCTCACAAACTGAGTGAGAGTGCAAGAATGAGACTAGTGAGAGAGGACACCAAGACACCTATAACTACTCTGAAGGAATTACAAGCTTCAGCAGCTGAGATGACAGAGACTCTGCATACAACAACTGTGGCAAAGAGAAAGCCAGTGTTGAAGAAATTCCACGTTAAAACTCGACTAGAGTGTTGGAGACTCCAAGGTTGAGTGGAATAAAGTTATTTGGTCTGATGAGACCAAAATGGTGTTTTCGGCCATCAGACAAGACAAATCAAACACCACAAAATCACCATCCCATCTGTGTAGTGGCAGCATCATTCTGTGGGGATGCTTCTCAGCAGGGAGCCCTGGAAGGCTCGTAAGGTAAATATGCTGTAAAATATTGGAATATCCTGGAGAACAGTCCATCAGCAAGAGAACTATGGCTTGAGAGAAGATGTATTTTCCAGCAAGACAATGACCCACATAGACTCAGAATACTGACTTGAAGGAGGTGAATATTTATGCAGTCACTTATTTCATATTACATATTTTTATTTGACATTACTTTGTAGAAATCTGTTTAAACTTTGACATTAAAGAGTGTTTTGGTCTCTTTTTGTCAAAAAAGCCAAATATATTAACCATTACTGTTGACCATGAGGCATTGTATGTTGTGATTTTTAGATTCTTATCTCCAAGCAGTCTGAATTGTATTTTCTTTCTCTCAATTTTTTTCCTCAAGAAAAATAAAACTTTAAAACCTTATGTAGAAGTAATGTTAATCTGAACAAAATGCATTCTGTTAAAAGAAATGTGCTTAAAGCCTTTTATCTTACATCCTGATGCATCATGGCATCATTCCTTGGTAATAGAAAGTAATGTCACTGTGGCTTCATCGTTTAAGGTCAAACCCAACCAGTGTTATTGTTGCTTCCTCCTCCGCAGCTGTTCCTTGTAAGAGCTCGACCAGAATCAGATATGGGATAATTACACCAGAAATTCTTTTCCTATTGAGAAAATCAATTGCCTTATGACAGAAGGGAACCAAGGAGAGTATAGATTTTTGCATGAGCGCATGCACACGCATATACATTTACACATTACGCTCTATTTCTTGTGACATGCGCCAAGTATGCTGCTGTCTCGTGTGTCTCAATGCTGTCGTCTGAGAAGAGCAGTGGGAGCATGAACAGCAGGGAGACATCAGGGGAAATGTGACAAGGACAGCCACAAGGAGAGCTGCGTTGTTTTTTGCAGGGGAACACAAATGATGCAGGACAATGGTGAGGCAGAGGGAGGGGAGAAGAAGAGCCATGTTTCAATTACTGTGCAGTAAATTGATTATTATTTATCATGAGTTTCATATCAACATGCTGACTGTGAAACCATTCTGTGCTCTCTGGAAATGCAACTATGGGCTGTAAAGTGCATGCATATCGTGCCACATATTATGTGCAAACTGCAAAACCAGGTCAACCAGAAAATTAATGCTTCAATCATAATACGATCAAAGCTGTGATAATTAGGAATAAGGAAGCATTGTCCTTCTCATCCCTGCTTTTCAAAGGAACAGCACTACCTTGATAAACAACCTACAGAGGACTCGGATCAAGGCACTACTTCAGGGATCTCTCAAATTTCTCATCACACTAAATAATGAATTAATATCACTGAATGAGTCCTCTGAACAGTTAACCTCACCCCCCGTCCGTCCTCCTCTGATGTCACGCTGCCGGGGGAGCCAATCAGAGCCATGCATCCGGTCTACCACTTCGAGTGAGCCCCTCCTCCTCCACTCTGTGATTATATAGTCTATGGACATCGGCATCACAAAACACACTCTTGCTGCTGCTGCTGTCGTGAGCAGTGGAGACTAGTCTGCTTTGAAAAATGTCTCTTGTTGGTTTGCCCTGAAAATACTGGGTGAGTGCATCCTCTTTGCAGTGTTATATTTGTGTGTGTCTTTGTGAAGGGTCTAAAAATAAAACCTTTGTGTTGCCTCTTTTACCCTTGTGTTGTCACCATTATTTTTATCATTGAGAAAATGTATACATGGATGTAATTTGTGGCCATGCCAGTATGATATTCCTATTTCCTGTTGTTGCTAAATTCTGTGCTATTTTTCCTCTATCTCCCTCTCTCTATTTACAGCATCCCTGTGCTCATCTCTTCAAATGCAGGCACATGCTGGCAAGTACTAAGTGCAACAATAGCAGCAGCCTCACTTGCATTGACAGTGCTACAACAGCTTTGAGGGTCCCCTGTGTAGCACTATAAGGGCTAATAGCAATCATCGGCTGCATGCTGAGAGGACCACTGCCAACAGGCAGCCTTTCTCACACCATTACCCAAGGACAGCAGCTCTGAAATGGGCTGCTCCTCAGGTCGCCAGCCCCCGGCCCCGGTCTTTCACCCAGACTTGGACTATGGCAACAGTAGCGAGGCCAACACCTTACCGCAGGACTCTGAGAACCAGAACCAAGGTTTTGACGGCTGTGCAGAAGGAGGAGAAGAGGAAGGGAGTGTCAATAGAGACTCATCCAAACCTCCAGATTCTCTGCCTACGCTTGAAAGACTTGCCCAAGCTACAGGCGGGACGGAAAAGTCCTGGTACCGCTGTGTGTTCCCTTTTGGTGTGATTTCTTTAGTGATTGGCATGGCTGGCACCGGGGTCACTTTCACATTCAACACGCTGCTCCAGACCAAAGTTGTATCAGTGGCACTGCTGTGCGCAGGCATTGTGATGCTGCTTGTGGCAGCTGTTTGCTGGAGGGCCCACAGACTGAGAAGGAGGAAAAAGAAGGAAGGAGGATTCTTCAGCCCTGATCAGGGTACTTTGTGATGGAGGGTAGATTTAACACCAGGTAATAGTAACCGAAGAGCACTTCAACTTGAATGAGAAAATCAGCTTAGTAAGAAAATTAGATTTAGGAGCATCCAGACTTTCTCTCTATGCATCATGACAGAGAGCTGAGGGAGGAAGTAATATCAATGAGACTGGGCCAGGTGACACTGTTAAAAGTAAATGCAGAAAAACAGCTCTCGATTTAGCTCTGAAATATGATTTACCTGAGCTCACAGGGTGAAGTGTTTGTCTACCTTTTCTCTTCTCTTATTTTCTATATGGATTTTCTTGGGATATAGCTGAGCACAGAGCCCAAAGCACTCTTTAAATCATTCCTACAAAATGGCCTGTGGTGTCACAGAAGAGTGATAGCTGCCTGAGGAGTCGTTATTTAACACCTCCGGATGCTTTATCTGCAGCCTGACAGCACGTTGTACCCAAAGAGATGTACAGAGGGGGATATCCATAAAGAAATAAACCTGACATGACCACCTGAAAATCTTACATGGAATGAAAAATTAGCTGGAAGGAGCTGGAAGATTTTTGTAATTGTAAGTTTCTCTTTACACTTTGTTTACAGAGTGTTAATTACCAGTGCCCAGAGCTATAAATAAAACAGGATTTCTCCCGCAAACAAGTCCATTTTAGTATCAAGGGTAAAAGTAATAAAAAATACATGCTAAAACTGGAGGTGATGAAAACTTGTTGATGTAAATGATGGCCAATTTTATCATAATGGTTGATTTATATTCATTTATCATGAACATCAAAAGCATTTCAAAGGTACAGTAGTGACTGTTGAGTGGTCATCCGTGTAACTCTGTGACTGTTGAGTGGTCTTCAGGGTAACTCTGTGACTGTTGAGTGGTCTTCAGAGTAACTCTGTGACTGTTGAGTAGTCTTCAGGGTAACTCTGTGACTGTTGAGTAGTCTTTAAAGTAACTCTGTGACTGTTGAGTGGTCTTCAGAATAACTCTGTGAACGTTGAGAAGATTTCAGAGTAACTGTGACTGTTGAGTGGTCATCAGAGTAACTCTGTGACTGTTGAGTGGTCATCAGAGTAACTCTGTGACTGTTGAGTAGTCTTTAAAGTAACTCTGTGACTGTTGAGTGGTCATCAGAGTAACTCTGTGACTGTTGAGTAGTCTTTAAAGTAACTCTGTGACTGTTGAGTGGTCATCAGAGTAACTCTGTGACTGTTGAGTAGTCTTTAAAGTAACTATGTGACTGTTGAGTGGTCATCAAAGTAACTTTGTGACTGTTGAGTGGTCTTTAAAGTAACTCTGTGACTGTTGAGTGGTCATCAGAGTAACTCTGTGACTGCTGAGTAGTCTTCAAAGTAACTCTGTGACTGTTGAGTGGTCATCAGAGTAACTCTGTGACTGTTGAGTAGTCTTTAACGTAACTCTGTGACTGTTGAGTGGTCTTCAGAATAACTCTGTGACTGTTGAGTGGTCATCAGAGTAAATCTGTGAACATTGAGTAGTCTTAAGAGTAACTCTGTGACTGTTGAGGAGTCTTCAGAGTAACTCTGTGACTGTTGAGTGGTCTTCAGAATAACTCTGTGACTGTTGAGTGGTCATCAGAGTAACTCTGCGACTGCTGAGTAGTCTTTATAGTAACTCTGGACTGTTGAGTGGCCATCACAGTAACTCTGTGACTGTTGAGTGGTCATCAGAGTAACTCTGTGACTGTTGAGTGGTCTTCAGGGTAACTCTGTGATTGTTGAGTGGTCATCAAAGTAACTTTGTGACTGTTGAGTGGTCTTTAAAGTAACTCTGTGACTGTTGAGTGGTCATCAGAGTAACTCTGTGACTGTTTAGTGGTCATCAGAGTAACTCTGTGACTGTTGAGTGGTCATCAGTGTAACTCTGTGACTACTGATGGATCATCAGTGACCCTGTGACTGTAGAGTGACAGTATCAGAAAAACTTTGTGACTGTCAGAGACACCCCTGTCTTACATTGACACGGACTTTCTTAAATGATAACTAAAAATGTTTGCACTGTTATGATGATAAGTGATAAATGATGAATGCAAAACAACCAATATGATAGAATGAAAGGGCTACAATTTTCATTAAATTGACCTCAAATTAATCTAATAAGTTTAATACTTTCTCTCCTAATTTTTAGCTCACATGTATTTTATCACTTCATTATTCACTTCACATGAGTTTAGTTAGTTCAGTGCCTTCACTTTTATCATTCAATTTTTGCAACGTTCAGCCTTCATATTTTAGGTGCTCTTGACATGTCTTTGACTGCTCCAGTGCACTTACTCATTAGAAGAAAGTGCCTAGCAGCATTCAGACATTGTATCTGAAATTGAAAGCAGCTAGTAGAGATTTTGCTGTTCCATTTTCATCTACACACATTTCCTCCCTGTCACCAAACTTGTGGTGGAAAAATCAATTTCCGCCATGCTGGATCAATGGAAACCATGACTGCCTTAGGTGTTCAGCTTTGAGGGGAAATTATAGAGAATGCACTTCATTTTCAATCTCCACAGATGAAATAGCTTTCCTGCCCTCTGGCTTTGTCAAAGATAACATGTACATCGAATGGCAATGAAATCTCATCATAGAAAGGTTCCATGGAGGCATATAGACAAAGAATATAACCTGATCACTCTGAGCCTTGCCTCCTGCTGAAACAACCAGAGGTGACATCTTTTGGACATTTATATATATTTTGGTGTATATTTTTGTCCTTTTAATTAATCATGTCCCCTGCTTTGTTAGTAAAGATTGTTCATATGTATTTGAGAAATCATCAGACTAACTTTTTCCTGGGAACAGGCTTCACAAAAGTCAGTTTCAGATGGACCATGTAAGCTTTATAACAGAATGGTAGCTGTTGTAAAAACCTGTTGTAATGCATTCATCCTGGATATTGTACTTTCTTGAGCAACATACACTTGAATCAGGTGAATAAAGGTGAGATCGTAACCAGCTTGCTATCAAAACCACTGAAAGATTTCAGTCTTTCTTATAGGGTCAAGATGTAGCATATTCTCAGCCACAATAACTATGATAGTTTCAGCAGCTAATGTGGTTTTTAGGAAGGCCCAGCAGATTCTTGTCAGCTGTAGCAACGTTATCATAATTTGAGTTTTGACATTTGGTTGAAAAGGGGACAAAAGATGACTGGGTATCATGCACATTTGTATTTTGTTTTGCATGGAATTGCAACTTTTATCATGTGGAGTAGCAGCTGTGATAATGTGTGATTTATGATTGTGCACACCAAAGCTCACTTAATTCAGTTGTCTCGGTTTCCGCCTTCGTATCGATTATCCTGTTTCATGGGGAGCTTTCACAGTCTGCTCATAAAACCCAAGAGGACTCCTTTGCAGTACTGATGTGTTCATTCTTGTGCACACATGTTGTCTTGAAATACTGTGTATTCTTCTGATGACATAACTCAAAAGCTGAAGGTACAGAGTCTTAGAGTGTAGCACCATGCACAGTCCTGAATGTATTCCCAAAAGTGAGTATAAACATCATTGTACAGACTGTATAGACTATATCTATATATCTTCTATTTTTGATTAGACGAGGAGAATTTAGACCTATAGTGAAAAACTTATACATGCATATTCTATCACATGATTTACTAACTGCTGTTTTACTTCCTTTTTCAGCTATTGCAGCATTGATCTAGGGTTAAATCAAGTGAAATTTGGTAACACTTTATTTTAGTGGACCCTAATCGACCAGTTATTTTATAGTAATTAGTGGTATTTAAAAAGTGATTTCTCTAGAACAAGGTGCTTATTATATTGTAATAAGTTTACTAAGGCATAATGCAGAAATATGGTAATATTCGGGAAGTTTTAACCAAGTAGAAATGTATTGCCCATCAAGTAATTCCTTGCAATGTTGTGGAATTTCTCTGGTAATTAGGTGGTATTTTACCCTTACACCCCTAACCCCCAAAGCCTAAACCCCCAGCCCTAAACCCCTAAAATAAACCCTTGACCCCTTTGACCTAAGCCTAATTAACCTAACCCTCTAACACTACCTTAACCCTAACTCCTTAAGCCGGACCTCTAACCCTAACCCTAACCCCCTAACCTCCAATGCTAACCCTGTAACCCTACCTTAACCCTAACCCCTTAATCCCTTAAACCTAACCCTTAACGTAACCCCTAACCCCCGAAGCCTAACCCCCTAACCCTTCCATAACACTAACTCCCTAAGCTGGACCCCTAACCCTAACCCTAACCCCCTAATCTCCAATGCTAACCCTCTAACCCTACCTTAACCCCTAACCCTCTAAGCCAAACCCCTAACCATTATCGTAACACCTAACCACCTAAGTCTAACCCTCTAACTCTAACCCCCTTACCTCCAATGCTAACCTTCTAATCCTACCCTAACCCTAATCCCCTTAGCCGAACCCCTAACCCTTACCGTAACACCCTAAACGTAATCCCTAAGCCTAACTCCCTAACCTCTAATGCTACTACTCTAACCCTACCTTAACCCTACCCCCCTTAGCCGAACCCCTAGCCCCCAAGCCTTACCCTCTAATCTCTAATGCTGACCCTTATCTCCTAACCCTAACCCTAAAGAGTAGCCTACTTGACAATGATTCAGTAAAGACTCACTTTAATTTATTTGTCAAAATTCAAGGAATTACCTGTGAATTATCAAGCAGTTTATATGAAAAACTATATTATTCCTTAGAAGTTATTTGGTAAAAACCACCTTATCACAGAGAATAAACATAAAAGGAACCTTGAGGAATTACTGCATGATTACAACTTCTTATTTTAGATTACTATGTTATTAGGGTTCACTAAAAAAAAGTGCTGCCTTAATGCTGTACTTGTTAACCTTTCATTCCTCTGTAATAAGGTAATGTGAAGGACGAAAAGTGAAAATTTATTTTGGAGTCAAATACGTTGTAGTTGAAGCTAGCTGAAAGGACCAACACAAACTATATTATTTTAAATCCTAATATGTTTTATTTTCTGAATCACACTTGACGTATGCATAAGGGTTTGATGTGACATCGTAACGAGTCTTATCTGGTTATCTGGTCAGTTTTCTCTTTTATTTAAAAGGCATGGCCCAGCTTTCTCTGAGTGCCTTTTACTTGCAACATCAATATTTCTTTGTACGGTGCAGTAAATGTACTACTGGTGCCAGTGATAGCTCCAAGAGAGGCAGAAATGTTCTATTCTTTTAAGGTAGTTTGTGTGAATTTTCTGATGGGCATGATTATTGTAAGTGATCATTTGATACTGTTGTTGTTGTTTCTTTAGTAATAAGAAAAAACAAATATATTTATCAAAAAGCTATTTTGTTCTTAAATGTGTGAAATTTTTTGTCTACTTCAAGCTGCTTAAAGCACTCGATTAAATGCAAAAGTCACTTTTGGAATAGAGCTCAGCAGTGGTCTCTTCTTCTGAAAAGGAGTGGAGAGTGCTGCCATGTAGTGCCATTAGTAATGGAATTCATGCAGAGTGGCTGGAAAAGGTTAGCAAAAGTCCAACGAGATTCACAATGAAAATGACCTTTATAAGAACTCTGCTGTAACCATACAGGGCAATGCAAGCCAGATCAGAGCCGTCATGTTCCAAACCACCATTACATCTACCATGCACTGGATTAGATGCTGCACAGTTGTTGAAGAGATTTCTGTTCCCCATCAGCAATGGTGCAATGATTGGGAAAAAAAACTAAATTGATTAAAATCAAAACACACCACACAGCAATTCATTTTGCAACATAACTGGATTTGTGTTTATCAGTTCTCAACATTAATGTCATTTTCTCCTGTAGAAGTATGGCTACATATACTATAACTTAAGTTTTTACACTATTACTAACTACCATTTCTCAAATATCTTGTTGAATACATGAAATTTTAAATATATGAATCATTTAATAGTTTAAAAAAAAAAAAAACAGAATTTAATCTGAATTATGCAAGTCCCTGAAGTCATGAGGGTGAAGCTCCAGTCTGACCACACTGCATCTTTCAGTCTTTACCTTGTTAACTGAATATTTTAATAGCATAAATTAAATTTGTATAGCATTTTTTCTGGGTGGAATGAACAAAATTGGTATTTTGCAATTTGTTTATGATTTTAATATTGGAGATATTTAACCCATGAAAGCCTGAAAATACAAATTATAGCCAGAAAATTCAAATTTTTTGAAATGGAAATGTTTATTTCACTTTTTTACTGAAATCCAAAAAAATCCAAATGTCAATATAAAATTTAACATATATTTTGATACATGTGTTTTTGGTAACGCATAATCCACTTGAGGTCATTTTTTTATATCATTTATCAGATTATATTCAGAAGTTTTTTTTGTTTTTGATCATATTGATTAGACAGAGATATCATAAAAGTATGTATCAAATATGATACAACAGACTTTAAGAGGTTAAACTTTAACCCAGAGAATGACAATCATAGGTTCAACAGAATCACTCATTTAAAGAAACAGGCCTGCCCACAGATGTGTCTGGACCCCTGAAAAACAAAGTGATTGGACCCTCTCCCAGTTGTGATTTATTGATGATCAGTTTTGCAGCTTTTAGCCCTTTTTGCATCTTTAACCTATTTTTGCCACTTCAACCTGTTCTTGCCTCTCTGGAACCATTTAACACTGCTTTTTGTCAGCCAATTTTAGCCACTTTTAACCAATTTTTGCCCATTTGGATCTACCTTTCATCATTCCCCCACCCATTTTGCCCTTCTTTGCCTCTATTTTTGCCTCTTTTAAACCTATTTTTGTGACTCTATAACAACTTTCCCCATTTTTCCCACCCATGTTTGTCCTGTTTTTTAATCTCTAGACTCTTTTTGCAGCTTTTATCCTATTTTGCCAAGTTTTTACTGCTTAATACCACTTTTTTTCTTGGTCAGTAGTTGCAGCTTTCTGCCTCTATTTCCCCTTCTGCAGCTTATATCCTATTTTTTTCTTTTTTTCAACATGTTTTAGGCTCTTTTGAACTGCTTTGCAGTTCTCCTGCCCATTATGCCCCATTTTTTTGCTCTTACAACTTTCTTGCACCTTTAACTAATTTCTGCCACTTTCTAATCACTTTTCACTGTTTTCATTTTTAGCCACTTTTTGTCACTTTCTCACCCCCTCACCTCTCTCACCCCTTTAATCCCATTTTTACCACTTGTAACCCATTTTTGCCACTTCTGAACGAGTTTTCCTCTTTTTTGCTTCTCTTTCCTCTTTTTGAAGCTCTACCCCATTTATGCCTTGTTTAACTAATTTTTGCCACTTTTTAAATGTTTTTCACCGTTTTTGTCACATAGCCTCTATTTCACCTTTTTGCAGCTTCTGTCCCATTTTAATTTTAAGCAGTTTTCCCAACCGCTTTACATTATTTCCCCACCCATTTTTGCCCCTTTTTGCCTTTAACCCATTTTTGCCACTTTTCACCATTTTCTGCCATTTTTGCATTTTTTTTTCAGCTTTTATCCAGTTACTTCCTCTCTTAACCCATTACACCACTTCAACCTATCTTTTATCACTTCTCTCCTCCCCTCTGCCACCATTTTATCCCACTTTTTCAGCCATCTATTGCGTCTTTAACACATTTTTACCACTTTGAACTGCTTTTCACCATTTTCAGACCATTTTCCCCTCTTTTGTCCCTCTTTCCCCTTTTTGAATCTTCTGCCCCATTTTGCCTCTTTCAATGCATTTTTGCAGCTTTCCTTCTATTTTTGCTTCTAAACATACTTTGGCCAACCACTTCTTATCATTTTCCCACCCATTTTTGCCTCTTTTTTGCCTTTAACCCATTTCTTGCAACTTTTTAACTGCTTTTCACCATTTTCCGCCCATTTTTGCTCCTTTTCTTGCAGCTTTTATCCCATTTATGCCTTATCAATTTTTGCAACTTCAGCCTATTTTTGCCACTTTTTAACACATTTCTGCCTCTTCTCAACCACTTTTTACCATTTTTTTCAGGTAATTTTTGCTAATTTTCTTATGTTTTTTTTTTTCTTTTAGCAGTCATTTCTTTTTTTTCCCTTAAAGTTATTTCAGTTCCTTCTACTTACTTTCCAGCATCCTGATGCTTGTACAGATCATGACTTAGCTATGAAGTCAGACATTACTTTCCCATTTTTCTAGACAGTGTGCCCATCCACATTGTTACCATGACAAATGATAGGATAATTCCATTTTCAGAAAAGGGGTTTACATTTTTAAAAGGCTACATTGTGCAACAGCATAAATACAACGAAATCTTTTTTTATGAGAGTGGTTTTTATTCAGGTTAAATATAAAATATGGTTATCACAGCTCAACTTTCCACTGAACCATGATTTTGCTGACCTCCATGGGCCCACCGTTAGGCTGCACCCCAGAAAGCTCTCCCCTTTATCCCCCTTATGGATGGCCTTGGAAAGAAATGTGGCATTCCATTTAAAACAACACATATCAGGCCCATTTGATAGCTTTTTTTCAGTAATTTATCAAACTAGTGGACATTAAGTACTCCAGCATAAGTCACAAAACAACAGAGTCAACAGTAAATAGCCATTTTTATTGTATTTTAAATCGCTGATGTCATGCTCATGGAGGGCCAGAGATCATTCTAATGGCTAAGGATGTGCTAGGATCCATGGCAATGATGAGAACTTGCTTTTGTCAAGATCTACTGTATACATTTAAGGTTAGAACATGTAAGTAATGTAAAGCTCCTCAACAGAATCCAATCCTATTTCACCAGATGTCCTTTTTGCTGTAATATAGTTTCATGGCTCTTACATTAGCATGTCCGATGCAATATCTGATTTGTATGCTACGCTTATTAGTCAAGCCTTTCATCCAAAACACTCAGCAGTGGCTTCAATTGATTTTCACCAATGCACACACGCTTATCTCCATCTCAGTACCTTTGTGAACGCAGCTGTTTCTATGAATATTCAAATGAGCACCCATCTTCAATGCACCCACGCGTTTTTCCTACTCCTTCTCCTCCTCCATCTCTCATCCACCCATTTGTAAAGGATTGTGTCATTCTTTCTCCCTCTCCCTCTTCCGATCCCCTTGGACTGAGCTAAAAATAACCCAGGCTGATGTCGAAAGCAAGGCAAAAGCCAATGAAGGGGTGGGTGTCTGGTGGAGAGAAGGATGTGTAAGAGAGGGAGCGGGAACGGTTCAATTGCACCTAGCAATTTTCCTGTTACATAATTGTGCATAAATAGCCATGAATACCTTTAAAACAACTGAAAGTACAGTCTATTGTTGTCACAATAGCATGTTGTAAATATGTAAAGCATGTCATTATAGTGACCTCCAGCAGCTTCTGAAGTACACAGCTTGTAATTAAGGCATTTATAAATTGTGTTTAGACTTAAAGCTGATTTGATGTTAAACTGACTGTATTTTTGTAGCATCATTCCAGTGATCTAACCTCTCAGACTACATGAGGCATTCACAGATAATCACATACAGGCTTATGTTCCCACGAGGATCTTACCTACTCCATTCATAATACACCCACAGCACAGCATTTAGGTTGTGGTGAGCAGTTTCCTGTCCACAGGCATTTGAAGGATCAGCATTGTGGAAGACCAGCGCTACTACCGATGAAGTCAGATCACAGAGTAAATTCACACAGAGTAAATAAACATCCATCTTCTTCAGCTTATCTGGTGCTGGGTCACAGCGGCAGCAGGCTGAGCAAGTCATCCTTCTCCCCAGTGATGTTTTCAAACAGCTTCTGGGGGATCCCGAGGTTTTCAGAGCTCAGACAGGACATATATTATCCCTGCAGCACATTCTGGGGCTTCCTCGAGGTCTCTTCCTAGCTGGGCGTGCCTGGGGGACCTGCAAAGCAATGTGCCTAGGAGGCATCCTGATCAGATGCCCGAGCCACCGCTTGTATCTCATTTTTTCGGTCATTACTCAGAGTTCATGACTATAGGTGAGGGTTAATAAGGGTAATTCAGCTCCCTCTTCACCACAAGAGACAGACACAATGCCTGCAGTACTGCTGATGCTGACCCTCATCCAGACTTTTTTGCACTCAGCTGCAAACTGCTAAAAGCCTGCTGTAGGTCCCCAACTAAACCACATCATCTGCAAAAAGCAGACATGGAATTCTGAGGTCCCTGAACAGGAAAACCCTCCTCCCCATGGCTGTACCTCAAGAACCAAGTAAATGACCACATCTTTCCATTCTCATCCTGATTAAGTTTGTACAGATCAAAATCAAAGCCCCAGCGCTCCTGCTTAATCTAAGCTAATACTTTGTGTATTTATAAAAAGCAAGGTGACTCTAAGGGCTTAAGTCCCAAATGTTTCCTCAAAAGCCAAAGATCCTTTATGCTGGTAAAAAGGCTGTTGCGGCTGAGAGTTATGATCAATAAATTCAAAAGGAAATCTCTTTTGAGAAATGAGTGGATCCTGCTGATCACAATAAGGACATTTTTTTGTTTTCTTCCTAGAGTTTACACACACACTGCAGTATAAGAAATGCTTTTAACAAATTATTCAATATTGGCATTTCCTTATTTTCATAAATAAGTCTAAATCTGGATCCCTGAATTGTTTATTGTGTTCTTTTTTTTCAATTCCAGGTGCAAATTGTGAACTTTGCACCCAATTCCTACCCTATCTATATCATTCTAAAACAGAAAAACCACAGAGTGCAAATTTTGAGAAAAGTAAGATTCAGAAAAATGATGTTGGCTGGAAAAGATGCCCTTTTAAAGAAAGGACTGCCTCATTTATGCCCAAAGGTTAATAGATTTGGTGGCATATTAAGTGTCACAATGTCTTCAGAATTGCTTTAAAATAGTGTATATAACTGCCTGATGAGCTGAAACAATTTCCTGGGCAAGAAGACCCTCGACCCCCCTGAGTTTGGGCTCAGCCCCCGGTATCTAACACTTCTAGATCTGCCCCTGTAGTAAAGCCCTGAAATACTATTGCAAGGCATCCCAATGCTTTTTTACTGTGTTTTTCTAAACATTTTACACTATAATGGTGAAAATCAAGGTCAGTGAAGTGACCATATGTTGTTTTTTTTCTGTTTATGGTGAAAAAAATCCATAGAGTGTATGCATATAGAAATATTATTTATGGAAAATAAACATATAAAAAGCCAAGATGAGCATTTACTTACATGCCAAAAAAATATTCAAATGCAAAATTGTATACACATAATTATTTTTCAGGTGCATGTCTCTTCAGGGATAAATCAACATGCTGCTTTTCCATAAAACTTCGGACATGCAACAGAGACAAGTAAAACATCACAGAGTCATCTGAGATGGCTTCATTGTCTCCTAACATGATCAGGGACATCAGAGTCTTTAGATCCTGACCTCTATTGGAGGTCAAGACATGACCGGCCTTAGTATACTGTATAAGTAATGCTGGTACCAGCAGTTTTATCTTATAATTCTAACAGGAGCCTATAATAATCACAGATTACTTGAATTACTACGTGAATTTAAGCCCTGATGAGGCTCACAATAAAAATAAGAACTGATTTATGTCATTGAAGTTAAATGAAACTGTTGTAAAATTGACTCAAATTACATTTCACAATTTCTAACACTTATTTTTTTCTTTATTACAGAGGAAAATCTAAAAAGAAATCACAAATATTTAATGTCTAAATTAATTTAAGCAGAATTAAGGCTCACAGTAAAAGTAAACACTGATATAAACCACATAAGTATAATAAAACTAAAATAAAATGTTTTAAAATGATCAAAAATCACAAATATTTATTAATTTGTCCTTGAAAATTTCTATGAATTTGTCAAATTTACCACTGAAACACTTTTTTTTACAAACATGTGACAACAAGCAACTACATTGAAGATTACTGTTTTCCTTTATATAATGAGCTATTTCTCAAGAAAACACCCTTGGTGTTGCTGCTAGGTAAATTAGCCTTTTGTTTTAACATAGAAACAGTTTTACTCCCTTAGACGGGCATAATGTCAAATATGTTCCTCCATTTTTAACTCTAAAATATCAGGAACTGCTAGCAATTCTATGCTCACAACACCTATCATGACATTTAGCATTACTATTCACCTCAACAGTGTGTGAGTTTCATCACATTACCTCGGTTAGTTAAGATGCTAGAGCCATTTGTGTGGGACCTGAAAAAAGGGGAAACTGTATTTTGCAAGTTCTGTAGAAAACAGGAAGTTTGAGATGCTCTATATAGTTCTTTGGTACAGACATAATTCAAATACCACTCTGTTTAGCTTTTTGCAGGACATTATTGGTATGATGTTTCAAGTTTCTAACTTACTTTGTTGAAAATATTTACCCTTGTCTGTTTTGTTCCCATTTAAGTGAAGGGGGATTTTCTGAAAATTTTACTTTCTTTAACTGCTTATGACTTTGGCAATTCTTCTGCCATGCCAACTATTCAAGTATCAAAGTCTCCAGCTTATATGTGGGGTTTTTTTTTTCAGTTTTTTTTCATACTATTTCTGCTATTTATACTTTTTCTAACTTTTTTACCAATCAGCTATCATACTCTTCAACTTTCATGCTATTTTTAGCTGTTTACTCTGTCACCTTTTTACAGCAGAGTTTCACATTGTTCTCAATTCAACTTTTAAATTCTTCCACTTTTATGCTATGTTCAGCTATTATTTATACTTACCCAGCCATTTACAGCAGGGGTTTGACATTTTCCATCAATCGCCTGGTAGACTTTTTAACTATTTGTTAAATTTAGCACTTTTGTTTGTACTTTTTTGGCTTTTTCATCAGTTTTCTCCTGCATTTCAGCCCTCAGCATCCAACACTATTCTGCAAGGAGAAGCATTTTTTCCCAATTATAATTATTGTTATTATAGAAAGAGTGTGACATTTGCATGTTTCTTCATTTGCATGTTTTTCCAGTTACATTTGCTTAAATGATTTCCATCTGCATTCAAGCAGATTCACTAAGGTGACGCTTCAGTTAATTAGCCCTTATCCCCTTTAAAAAAAAACCTCTCCATACATGCTGATTGCTTCCTTCCATCCCCATCCTTCCCCTGACTCTACTTTTCTGTCCTCTGTGGTTACAGCCAGCATCATGGACAAATCATCTCATTAGCGTGTTCTTTTAATTAGGCTGCCATGGAGTCCGTCTTTACGGCTGATTTATTTGCGGCAGGTCTGGTGTCAAAGGTTCTTAATTATCACTGAGTGAATTCTCCTCTCATCTTCTGATCTCATAAGAAAAACTCTCATCTCTCTTGACTACTTACCTTCTGCTGCATCTTCTGCTCTCATCTGAGCTGCCCATTCATTTTATTTAGACCTGGGCATTAAAAATAGAGGTCATTAACACTCCGATAGTGTGAAAAGCACTCAAGGAGAAGGCATGCTACATACGAGCCTATAAAAAAAGCACGACTAACAGAGAAAGGGTATCATTTGTGAAAGTGTGGAGGGGTTGCTTATTTGTGTCTTTTTGTCACACCTCATCTGTCGTATACCTGGAAGATTAGGAATGAGGTAGTCAAGCCTACATACAGTGCACACACATTGATGGACTATGTGAAATGGGGAAAAATCATCCTTTAAAAGTTTAAATTATTTCTCCTCATGTTGATTAGTTTATATTTCTAGAATGCAAAATATGTTTCTGAACTTTTATAGTGTCAAAAATCCTCTTTTTAATCCTTTGAAGCCTAAAAATATTGTTGATGACTCATCCCAAACTAGGGAATAGTTACATAAATATAACCAAATTAAATATGGCTGGCACACGCTGTCTGCTTGTGTTTTGAGCCAGTGCACAAATATATTGGGAGATCAGTTTGAATTTCAGCTGAAAAAATTACATTCTCTGTTTAAATTTAAAGAGACTGATTTTTTTTTTCATGCCCCCATTATTGCATCCTCCTAAACCAACAAGATAGATGAGGAAGGACTGTGGATGCTCACAGCGCTGTGCATGTTTCATATCCCTCCAACTCCGGATCTTTTTATAACTCTGCTTCACCAAACCCTAAATTTATCAGTAGACTTATTTAGTTAACCAGGATGGGTTTAGATTTGTGCATTTCTGGTTCTCTTTTCTCAGAGTTGGACTCAGAATGTAGGGATATTCTAAGTCAGAGTGGGGATTATAAAACTCTGTCTATATATCATATGATCATTATAAATCCTCATTTAAATATTTTAAATAACTTCAACTGTACACCATCGTTTAAACCTCTCAGAATCTTAAAATAGTGAAAAAACTCCAACTCTCATGTGGTCAGTATGAATTCAGAGTAATGTGGCTAGCTGTTTTCTACAGTATGTATAAAAAGTATTCATCCCCTTGGATGTTTTACCCTTTTATTGTTTTTATAAACCAATCATGATCAAAATAATTTGGCTGTTTGACAAAAACGATTAAAAAAAAATCCTTAAAGTGAAAACAGAGTTCATTAAAGTCAGTTAAATAAAAACATGTGTAACCAGGTCCAATTCAGCCCCACAGACAGCGCCACATCTACACCAGCTCATTCAAGCTAAAACGTCATTAATGTCACTTTCCAAAACACAAATGCTCACTTGTACATCACGTGGTTTACTTAACATATTATGTCAGTCCCACTGCAGCTATACAAGACACAACACAACACCATGTGAAAGACACAACGCACACAGGCTTTTGCAAAGCAAGTCTGCTTAAATCATCAACAATGTTATTGTCAGTCTGCGTCAACAAGCGGGCCTTTTGCAGCTGCACACATATGATGCATGGGTGTGTATAATAACTAATAATCTGATTCAAATTAGTCTGCAACAGGAGCAGGGGCACAAAAACAACTGTAACCCAAACTGTGAAAATAAATAACAGCGTAAATATTAACCCCTTTTAAGTCAGTATCAGAGGTGGGAAAAGTACTAGACTATTGTACTCAAGTAAAAGTAAAGTTACTTTGGATAAAATATACATAAGTAGAAGTAAAAGTAGTTATCTATAAATCTACTAAAGTAAATGTAAAAAGTAAGTCATAAGTACTGAGTAGCTACTTAATATGAATTGACTATAGGAGAAAATGAATGTAAACCCAGGTTGTTTTTCATTAGGTGGGACTTAACCTGAAGTCAATTGCAACAGCTGTTTAGGATGAAATGCAGAACCATTCTCTCGCTACTAGTGATTGGAATTCCATCTCTTTTCAGCAATCTGAATAATTTGGCTCCCAAATGGCTCTTCAATCCTTTTATTCTCAGAATAGCACAAATATTACATGACACTTGTTATATAACAATATATTTTTTATATTATCAAGTACCAGTTCAATAACTTTTTGATGTGCGGAAAGCTGTAAGTTGTTGTTTTTACATTAGACATAAAACACAATGCGAGTTGTATTCTGTGATTTCCATTAAAATAAAACTAATAATAACTAGAAAAGCACTCAGAGAGCGCAGACCTCTGCCATTGGCCCTGTCACCCAATAGTAAAGAGTCTTTTAAAAAATTCCTGGATCCAGACGGTGATCCGGATCACTCCCAAAATCTAATCAGTTCTTCCTTATGCCATTTCTGACATTTCCAGAAAGTTTCATCAAAATCCATTCATAACTTTTTGAGCTATGTTGCTAACAAACAAAGTAACTAACAAACTAACAAACCCTGCTGATCACACAACCTCCTTGGCGGAGGTAAGAATAAAATATATAACCCTACTTTGTCAAAAATATTTCCCAAATCAAACTCTAAGTGGAGCATGGGGACAAAGATAAACCATAAAACTCAAAGAATGAATACATTTTATAAAATGTTTTGTTAAAAAAAATCAAAACTATGTTACACAACATAGCTCGTGTCCTTATTTGTAAGGAATTTATTGTTATGGGTTGCTGAAATTTGCATGGCTACATTTTCTCGGCTCTTTCTCTCTGTGATTGAATGATCATGGAGTCCTGAGTAAAATCATCCCCCTCCAGCTTTTCTGCTATCATGTTCTTTTGTCTTTATAGGGTAATGGTAGCCAGGAATACTGATTCACCAGTGACTGGACCTTCCAGACACAGGTGTCTTGATGCTAGAATTACTTGAGACACATAAACAAAGACCAATAAACAAATTGAAAGAATAAATAAGACAAAACACTGACATTCTCGAATATGAAACTTTGATCTCAGTAGCAGAGGTTGGATTGCTATGCCCTTGTAAAAGCAGTCTCTCTGTAACTATTGCTGATAGAGTTTGAAGTGCAAGAATAGCCATAAGTTCCCCTCTCATCAAAGAGAGCAGTTGTGACGTAATTAAGAAGAATTTTTGAAGTCTTGTTGTGAGAAATATTGTACCTAAGTATAGCATCTGCTCTTGTTCCTTTTTAAAGAGCTGCTGATTAAGCTGAAGTGAGGAGGTTGCCATGGATCCCCAGTGCCTGAAGATTGTATCTTTTAATATCCACATTTATCTCTCTCTCTCATGTCTCTGTTTTTTTGTCTTATTTACAAAAACATATGTCTTTAAATGATTTTTTGTCTCCATTTTTGGTAACTTCCTCTTCCCCTTTCTCCCTGTAACTCTGATTTACTTCCCTCTGCTCCAAAGCTTTGTCCATCCTCTGCTTTTTCAACTCCACCTCTAGTACTGATAACCGACCCAGTATGAAGGCACAAAGGTCAGAGTCTGGTGATTAGCATCTGTGTAGTGTGACACATGCACACACACACATAAAACAAACACATCCTGACATATGGGTAGAGTGTGGTTTTGACAGGGCGTTGTAAGTCAGGTCAACCTCTAAAATCCATAATTAACACACACAATGAATTCATTTGACTCAGCACACAAAGCTGCAGAATGTCCATGGTGTCTTTGATGCTGTGTTGCCAAGAAATACCTTTGCTCTAAGTTTGACAGTCTAGTCATCTACAGTCACCAGTGAGAGTTTGGGAATGTGAGATGGTCATGAAGTTATTCCCAATATAGTTTAACTCTAAAATATCATAGCACTGCTTGGAGGAAAACTTCAGTCACAATTTATTTTAGAGAGCCCTAATCACCTAAAGTCAAAGTGGTAACCATCTAGTAATTCCTCAGGAATAAGAGGGTAATTACCTTCTAATAAGTTGGTATTTTACCAAATAATAATTCAAAAATATGGTAAAATTAAAGTAGTGTCTACCCAGTAATAATGTATTAATTGTCAAGTAATTCCTGGTACTATTGTGGCAAGTCTCTGGTAATTAGGTAGCATTTTAACCTAACCCCCTAAACCTAACCCTAACCCTTGCAATATTTAGACAGTTCTCTGGAAATTAGGTGGTACACTCCTGATCAAAATCTTAAGACCATTTGAAAAATTGCAAGAATTTACATTTTGCACTGTTGGATGTTAAGAAGGTTCTAAGTAGAGCTTTAAAATGCTAAAAGAAGAAATGGGAGTGAGACAAAAAAAATTTGAGTAAGCAATTTATTGAAAACAACAATTAAACGTAAATAGGCTGTTCATTAGCTGATCAAAAGTTTAAGACCACAGCTCAGAAAACCCAGAAAACCCCCTCAAAACAGAAAGAAAAGTTTTAAAAAAGGACTCAGTGATTAGAAGCTCCACCGTTTTTGTTGATCACTTCATTCATCAACATTCATTTCGGCATGCTTGATGGGAGTGTTTCCAGGAGGCTAGTGGGAACGTTGATCCAAGTGGTTAAGATGGCTTCATGAAGGGCATCCACTGTCTGAAACTGATGTCCATTTTTGTAAACTTCCCTTGCCATCCATCCCCAGATGTTCTCAGTTGGATTTAGATCAGGGGAACGGGCAGGATGGTCCAAAAGAGTGACGTTATTCTCCTGGAAGAAGTCCTTCATCAGGCAGGCATTGTGAACTGCACCGTTGTCCTGTTGAAAAACCCAGTCATTACCACACAGACGAGGGCCCTCAGTCATGAGGGATGCCCGCTGCAACATCTCCACATAGCCAGCTGCCGTTTGACGCCCCTGCGCAACCTGAAGCTCCATTGTTCCATTGAAGGAAAAAGCACCCCAGATCATATGATGGCGCCCCCTCCACTGTGCCACATAGAAAATCTTGTGGGATCTCCTTGTCATGCCAGTAATGGTGGACACCATCAGGACCATCAAGGTTAAATTTTTTCTCATCAGAGAATAAAAATTTCTTCCACCTTTCAATGTCCCATGCTTGGTGCTCCCTTGCAAAGTCCAAACGGGCAATTTTGTGGCGTTGAACGAGGTGAGGCCTTTGAAGATGTTTTTTGTTTTTTAAGCCCTTCCCTCCCAGATGTCGTCTGATGGCTATTGGGCTGCAGTCAGCACCAGTAACAGCCTTAATTTGGGTCAAGGATCGTCCCGTGTCTTGACGGACAGCTAACCGGATCCTCCAGCTCAGCGCCAGTGACATTGTTTTGGGATTACCACTCAACTTTTTTGTTCCATAACCCTCAGGATCTTTGAAGAAATTCCAAATGACCGTCTTACTGCATCCAACCTCAGCAGTGATGGCACGTTGTGAGAGGCCTTGCTTATGCAGCGCAATAATCCAACCACAATCAAAGTCAAAAAGTTTTTTGCCTTTGCCATCAGGAGGTCATGAAAGTGTGAATACCTGACAGAAAATGACATTGAATCCACATTTTTGTGCAGATTTTGGCTTTTAAAGGCTGTGGTCTTAATCTTTTGATCAGCTGATGAACAGCCTATTTCAGTTTAATTGTTGTTTTCAATAAATTGCTTACTCAAAATTTTTAAGTAAACAAGTTATTGGAATTGTCTCACTCCCATTTCTTCTTTTTGCATTTTGAAGCTCTATTCAGAACCTTCTTAAGATCCAACAGTGCAAAATGTAAATTCTTGCAATTTTTCAAATGATCTTAAGATTTTGATCAGGAGTGTATTTTAACCTAATCATAACCCCCTAATCCTAACCCTAACCCTTGCAATATAGATGCAATTCTCTGGTAATTAGGTAGTATTTTAACCTAATCCTCACCTCTAGCCCTAAACCTACCCTACACCAGCCCTAACCCTCACCCCCTTACCCTAACCCTATCAATCATTTTAAAACTACTCAGAAAGGAATCACTTTTATTTTAGTGAAGCCAAAATAAAGAAATTACCTGGGAATAATCAAGCAACTTATATAGAAATGTATCCTCTTATTCCTTTGAAATTACTTGCTAAACTATCAACTAATTACCAGAAATTTGCCACAATACCACAAAGGTTAGGGTCAGGAGGTTAGGGTCAAAATTGCTAGGTAATTATGACCCACCAAAATAAAGTGTTTTAAAACTTCTTGTTTCCAAGGTCTATAAACTCCAACCATAATATAAGTCAGTCCTTGGAAATCCACTTTGATACTAAATATCCTAATGTCAACAATTGGTTACTGCTGTTGCGAACAAGGCTAAAAGGGAGGTTGGCGTCCCTTGTCTCTGGAGCCTCAGGGAGCTAGGTTTGCAGGTCGAAGCTGGGTTCTCAGCTGTTTCAGTTTACTCTGAGACAGTCTTTCCCAGTCAGTGCTTGGAACGTGGCATCCATTCAGGAAGACTCTTATCTGTGGTCAGCTGGGAGGATATCTGGAGAGATGGGGCATGGGCATGGGCATGGGCATGGAGGAGACCTGGATGGTGGCTATCAGGAGACCAGAGCAGTACAGGGGGCCAAGGTTAACGTGGCAACGACCTGACCTGTCCATCAGTTCCTTGGTGTGATATGCCCAGACTAGAGGATACCAAAGGTAGCATAAAAAACATGAACTTTCCCTCATGAGTCTCAAAGATGACCAAGAAAAACAGAAAACAAATCTTTAATTTTAATTTAATGTATTTTACACACAAACACCCGAAGCATCCTGCCTATAGCCAGCCCTGGGGGGATCTGGATGGCAGGTCTCTGGTGGCCAGGCTCCTCTCCATGGGGCTCAGTCAGGCTCAGCCAGAAGAGGTTACATGGAGCCACCACCCTGTGGGCCCAGGGTTGAATCTAGTGTTTGGAGTAGGAGTAAGATGGGCAGCAGGTGAAGGTGGAGGCCTAGGTGCTCTGACCCTTTGCGGCATAGACTGGTTCTTGGGAGGTGGAATGTCACCAATTTGGCAGGGAAGGTGCCAGAGCTGGTGTGGGAGGTGGAGTCGCAGCAGCAGTTAGGAATATCCAGCTTTCTTGGTCTCTGGGTGGTGCCTTACAAGGGGTGCTGCCTAGAGATTCCATCGTCCCACTGGGGGACTTCAACAGCCATGGGGGCATCAAAAGAGACACCTGAGGGAGGTGGTTGGGAGGAAAGGCCTGTCTGAGTGGTGTGCTAGTCATTGATTGGCCATGAGAAGCATCATGTTTGAACATAGGGATGCTTATATGTGTACTTGGTAGAGTACTATAGAGTACTATAGGTCAAAGATCAATGAGGGACTTTGTTGTTTCAAGTTGACCGGACTGTCAACTGATGACCACTTGGTGGTGAGTTGGATCAGATTGCAGGGAGGCAGGTACAGACCTACTAAGCCCATCAAGTGATGAGGGTGAACTGAGAACACCTGGCCCCTGTC
The DNA here is from genome assembly GCF_018320785.1 of Cheilinus undulatus. Lineage (NCBI taxonomy): Eukaryota > Metazoa > Chordata > Actinopteri > Labriformes > Labridae > Cheilinus > Cheilinus undulatus. The sequence continues at coordinate 9,701,767 of NC_054884.1, read as the reverse complement.
CTTGAGGTCTTCAACTCCCACCTTGGGATGAGCTTCTTCTGAGTCATCCATGTTCAAAGCCTCTATAGTGGAAGCAGCTGCTAGGAGCTGTGCCCAGACTAGTGAATCTGCAGCGGTTTGCTTCCACAACCACCTTAGAGTCCTCCAGGAAGAGCAGGAAAATTTCCCCAGGGAGAGGGGTATCTAGGCTGGCTTGCTTAGCAGAAGAAAATAGCTGGATGGATGGACATGCACCAAAAAAATCACCTTGGGGAGGGTGTAAAAATAACTACCAAACATTCTCTTTCTCCAGTTAACTTACCAGTCTACAAATAAAAGAAAAACAATAATCTAATTTAACTCCCAGATAGACCTACAGACAGACAGATGTTATTCTCCATTGTTTCATAAGCAGAAAGATGATACCATGAGTATAGTATTCAGCTGCAGCTCTGCTATGGTAGCTCAACTACTGTGTCTCAAAAGGATAAAATAGCATGTGATTTATTCAATTAAATTTAATGTTCTCATGTTTCATCTTAATATTATCATGATTGACTCTTTAATGTTGACAACCCTCGCAAAGTAATACCCATGTGGATGATTGCAGCTCTATGTGTGGGTGGGTTGGATGTGAATTTCTACATCATCTGGGAAAATGTCACAGCGACAGAATCAGATATAGATAGGCGGAAACAGGGCTGTGACTGACACTGATATTCTTTGCATATTGCATGACTCACTCATTTGTGACAGGCGGTGTGAGAGTGTTGGTGGGCAAATCTGCATGTCCTGTATATATGGTCTCATTTGTTTGTTTGTAACTTATTTGACTGTTTGACCTGATTTGTTGCACAGTTTGTGTACTGGACAAAATTTTCATCACCTCTAGTGTCTCTCATTAGCTGAAAGTATTTGCTCATCTTTTGTGTAATTGGCCGACTGTCATCTCATCATCTTATTAACTTCTTCTGTGGGGGAGTGGGGCAGGGGGGTCTTCTTGGTACTGAAAATGAAACATAATGAAATAAGTGTCCACCTCCTCACCTCACTGGTCTGAAAGCTTCTTCTTTCTTCGAGCATTATCTTTTTTGCTGTCTGAACACAGCAAAATCTGTGCAGCCATAATAACCCCGGCAGAGTTAATACTGACACTTTTACACATATTATGTGTGTTGGGTTAACCTGACATGGCAGATGGATGTGTTTCACACATCCATCTGTAAAACCTCCCGGAGACAGTTTTTGGGAAAGGGCAGAGCCTTTGAAAAAAAAACTCAGTGGGTGATTAGATGAATGTTTTGTCTGTCCCATCTTTACGGGCCAATCAGAGCAACAAAGTACGTGAAGATTAGACTCCTGTCGAATCTGGTCAGGAGAAGGGCAAAAACATCATTTCTGCAAAGAAAACAACTCAGTGCTGTTAGTTGTTCCTCTTTTAACAACGAAATATCGTCAAGTTATGATAAAACTGATGCTATAGCAGCATCCACGCACGTCTTCCGCCATAATTACCTCCGCCAAGGAGGTTATGTGATCGGGTGGGTTTGTTCATTTGCTAGTTAGTTAGTTTGTTTGTTAGCAACATTACTCAAAAAGTCATGGACGGATTTTCATCAAATTTTCAGGAAATGTCAGAAATGGCATAAGGAAGAACTGATTAGATTTTTGGACTGATCCGGATCACCGTCTAAATCCAGGATTTTTTTTAATGGATTCTGTACTATTGGGAGATAGGGCTAATGGCAGAGGTCTGTGCTGTTACCATTTTACACCAGGAGATGGCGGACATGAGTAATTTCAATCCCAGCAGCATTTTTCTGGTGTGTTTCTAATCAAAGTTTTGGAGCTTATGGACTTTGAAAGATGCACGCCCAGTCGAGGAGATGAGTCGGAGCGTAACAGAGAGAAAGCCAGCGAATTGTAGCGAGAACACTGTCGGACTATCAGTGCATCTGTTGGCACCGGCAGGCAATGCTTCCGCCATAACAGTCCACATGTAGCGAAGCCAACGCTTTGCCTCACCGTGTCTCCACCCTACCAGGGAGGGAGTAATCGGCGAATTGGATTTTGGGAGCGATCCAGGAGTGTTTTTAAAGGATTCTTCACTATTGGGGGATAGGGCTAATGCGCTCTCTGAGTGCTTCTCTAGTTGCACCTGTCTCTTGTCGCTGCTTGCTTGCGTCACAGCTCTTCCGCGCCCGGGTGCACTGCCTCTTACTCCTGATTGGTCCTGTCACTTTCTTACAGGGTCAAATCTATTGAGACAGGAGCTTCACAAGAGGGATTCACCAGTGAGAAATAGAGAAACAGGCAAATCCATCTGCTTTGCAAGGTTAGTTTTGGGGTTTTCTTTGGTTAAAAATAGACTCCTCTTAACCCTAACCAGTGTTACGTTAGCTCAGCACTTCCCTTCGTAGTGTTACAAATGCACTCTCAGTGGATCCTCTTACTGCTGTTATTGGCGGCCTCTCTGTCCATCTGTGTTGATTTGCCTGTCACAGCGTTGCTCCAATCGTCCCTCATTCTTCTCCAAAGACTTCTTGGGTGTACTGGTTCGAAACTGGTTCCATAAAATAATCATTGATATGAACAGATTTTCTATAAAATACAAAATTGTTGCGCCTTTCTCTTAAGTTTGCTCCCCTCCCTGGCCTCATCCTCCATCATGTGACATTTCCCCTGTGTAGCTCATAGTGGCTCATGTCAAGTTTCTACCCGTTTCTCTTTGGAAACTTTATTCTTTGGACACACAGTGACAACCGACTGAGGTGGAAAGAGTGGAAATGAGGGGGAGAGGGAAATATCACGGTTTAAGACCTGGTTTCATTTGGTGTTAAATTGCACTACTTTGCTACTTGTCACAGGCTTTTGTGGATTAGTTTCTAATTGTTATGAGGCTGATTTGGAGCAACTTTGCACTTTTGAATATTCCTCCCCCCACTTCTCATTCACACACACCTAAATTGGACAGGGTGTAGTTTGCTCAGCTGAGCAATTTGCATGCATTTTGTGTGCAGTTAGCATAGAATCCCCATTTGCACATGCTCTGTGGATCAGACCCTACATTTTTGCCATTTGCTCAGCTAAAAAAAAAACATGCAAAAAGACACATTTTTCTTCAGCAGTTCTGCTCCATGGTGTTTTATAGATTTTTGTCAGGACACGGGATGCATGGTCTGGGATTTATCATCACCTTAGCAGTAGATCAAGCTATGAATATGGCACACTGAAATCATGATGGTAAATGGCTAACAAATTTGAGTATTGATAGCGCTTTTCTAGTGATCTGACAACTTGAAGTGCTTGCCACATCACAAGCACACTTATCCATTCACTTGACATTTACTCACTGATGGTGGAGACTGCTAAGTAAAGTGGCCATCAGTTTTCAGTCGATTGTTTCACACCCACTCACACTGTGCTAACATAACAGTGGAAGGAGCTTGGGGTTAGGTGTCATTCCCAAGGACACATTGGCATCTGACAGAAGGAGCTTCTGAGTGGCTAACCAGAGAAGACCCTGCTTGGCTTTTGAGATCAGAAGAGGTTGGGCCTGTTCAGGGTAGTATGACTGTATGATCTGAATGGCTGCAGCTCTGCTATCAGCTGCTGTTTGACACACTGAAAGTGAAAGTGTCTGAGTTTGCACTGTACCACTTACATTTAAATCAATCAGTAATGCTTTTTAGAATTATCTATGTAGGCTTAAATATTGAAGAAGTGACAAAAAGATGCAATTGATTGCGAGGTGCCTCATGCTTGACAGGTGTTTTCCTCATTTTTTTACTATTTCAAGTACAGCTGAGCAACCATCTTCTGATCCTGCGAACTTGGAGTGTAGGAGGGACCAGAAGAGGAAGCACACTTCCTCATCCATTTTCAGAAAGTTGCATCAATGCCAATTTCCAATGCCACACACAGCCTCTCCTCTCTCCAACATCTTTGCCCCCTGCTGTCTGACTCATGGTCTCTCCTGCTGTCTCGTTCCACCTGCTCCTCATGTGGCATCCATGAGTAAGGTCCACTTTGTCTCAGCAGACGACCCGGGTACTTTAACATGAGGAGACACAGATGGGGTCCAATTATGTGATTTCTGTTTACTCAGTTTTGTCCAACAGTCACTAGAGAGCCGTGACTGCATCAAAGTAAAGAAGAAATCAATCAAGTCTGAAAGAAGGAGACAGTTTGGATGCGCAATTCAATCTGAACCTGATTATAATTCTGAGTTTATAAGAATGCTAAATACCAAGGAAGAGTATGATTGGGGTGTGATTTTGTACAAAATCTAGAGGTTTTGTCAGATCTATGTTAATCTACAATGAAAACAGAAATAATTCCAACATACTGAGCTCAACACATTACACCAGTATCTTAAAAAGGCGTTAATGATTCAACATCAGCTGGGAGGAAGAGCTTAAACAGTGACAAAGTATAAGTGCATCATTGTCAGATTATTACCACCAGGCTTGAACTAAGGTGTCTTTTTTAATATAAAATGAAATATATATCAGGTGTAGGTACTAAACAGCAGACCGATGTTTTATTTTTATGGATGAATTTCACATATTGAAGGAGAAAATTTGTTTTAAAGTGCCAGCGCAATCTGGCCTAGGGTTCCCAAAATGCTTTGCATCTGTCCTAATAGAGATCCATATGTATTTATCTAATCTAACATCTTTACCTATTTTGCCACTCTTGATTGCTTTTTACCCATTGTGGTCACTTTTCTTTCATTTTTTTGCCATGTTTTTGCCACTTTTGGACCATTTTTGCCACCTTTAACTTATTTCTAGCGCTACTTTTGTCACTTTTCACCACTTAGATTGTGGCTCTAGGAATTTTTCTACAATTTGGCTCTTTGGTTCGGTACAGTTTATTAACACTGCTGTAGATATTCTTAATGAAATGACAAATAATATATGTGGTTAAATCAAAATAATGCAACATATTGTATTTAAGTAATAATTCACTAGGGTTAGTAAGAATGGTGATCAAGAACCCCATGGCCACTCTGACTGAGCTCCAGAGATCCTGTGTGGCGATGCGACAAAGTTCCAGAAGGATAACCATCACTGCAGCCCTCCAACCATCTGGGCATTATGGCAGAGTGGATAGACGGAAGCTTCTCCTCAGTGCAAAACGCATGAAGCTCATCTGGGGCATCTGGCTGAGCTGTTGCTCTGGGACTCATTGGCCAGTGGGAATGCACCCCAGGGAGGCCTGCCCACATCTGAAATTCATGTTGGAGCTGCAGGCAGGGACTGTGGAGGCATGGAAGAGGAATCGGGCGGTGCAGAACTGTGCTGAGGAGGGTCTGAGTCCTTGAAGAGAGGGGGCGGAGCTGAGGAGAAGAGGATGGATGTTCATGATTTGGAGACTAGGAGTTGGTTTGTGGTTTCGAATTTGTACACTGGAGGTGGGTTTCTTTGTTGTGTTTTTTGCTTGGAGAACATTTTTTTGCTCCCGGGTGCTTGTTTTTGTTTGGTGCTGAGTGGGTTCTGTTTGAGTCCTCTGACACAAAGTTCATTCCATATTGATGCCGCGTATATTGTTGTATCGCTGCCATTCTTGGTCAGGTTTCCTTGAAAAAGAGATATTTCATCTCAATGGGACCAACCTGGTTGAATAAAGATTAAAAGATGGCTCTCACGTTGAATTTTTTGCATATTCCAAGTGGGCTTTCATGCATTTTGCACTGAAGAGAGGCTTCTGTCTAGCCATCCTGCCATAAAGCCCAGATCAGTGGAGGGCTGCAGTGATGGTTGTCCTTCTGGAACTTCATCCCATCTCCACACAGAATCTCCGGAGCTCAGTCAGAGTGACCATCAGGTTCTTTGTCACCTTTCTAAGGCCCTTCCTCTCTGATCACTGAGTTTGGCTGAGTGATGAGCTCTTGGAAGAGCCCTATTTGATTCAAACTTCTTCCATTTGAGAATCATGGAGACCACTGTGCTCTTGGGAACATTTGGTGCAGCAGAACTTTTTATTGTAGCCTTCCACAGTCAACAATCCTGTCTCTGAGCTCTGCAAGCAGTTCTTTTGGCCTCTGAACACAGGTTGACTCCAATCAAGTCATAGAAACATCTCAGCAATGATCAAAAGAAATAGGAGGAACCTCAGGAATTTCAGCTATTTTTGCGAAAGGCCTGAATACTTGTCAATATTATATTTCAGTTTTTTATTTTTAATAAAAAAAAAGTCCAAAATTCTGTTTTCACTGTCATGATAGGGTACTGAGTGTAGACTAATGAGATTTTTTTTTTCCAACTGTAGTGTCTGGCTGCAAGATAAGAAAACTGAAAAAGTGAAGGGTGCCTGAATGCTTTCTGACTGCACTGTAGCTGAGTTCAACAGCTCTGGTTTGAATCTCCTCTGCTCTGACACTTCCATCACACACACTCAAACCTACTCCTAGCAGGAGCACACTTGAATAAAACCCCCTCTTTTCCTGTTATCTGCAGCTCAAATGGCTGAAAGGCTCTGTTCCATTTCACCAAAATAATGTAACTTAGTTAAATCAAAGAGCGCACTTAAACCTCACACCCACTTCAGCAGGAGATGTTCTCGGCTGCACTTGTTTCCATAAATAAACTGTATTATGCTAACAGTTAAAATGGGAGTGGGTAGGAACAGGCAGATTCAAGTGCCAGAGGGAAGGGAGACAACGTAATGAGACCTAATGAAATTAAAACAGAAAGCCGTTACATCAGAAAGGCTGAATCGATCCAACCAGAACACAAAAGACACAATGGTATAGGTTGTTTTATTCATAGTATACACAGATATATTCATCAATTAAAACTATACAACTTAATAAACTCCAGCAGTTTGCAAAATATAAATTCATTACAAAACAATCAAACCTGAGGTTCATCCAGCTGGCACAGTGATTGTCTTCACATGCTTTTTAAACACAGTGCCAGTGCAGCATTCATATTCTAGAAAGTGCGTAGCTTCTTTGGCATGACATCCAGCAAGGAGTTTGACATTTTCAGGAAAAAATAGCAAGGTTTAATAAATAACTTCCACATGGTGATGATTTACAGACAAAATGATGACAATGGCGACATCTTGTGGATGTTTTTCAGAGCTGCATCTCTAAAATCTAGTGCATATAGAAGACTAGCAGTTTTAAAAATACAAATATATAATAATAATAATAATACATAGAAACAATATAATTTAAAATCTTGTGAAATCACAAATAACCCTGCCATAGTTTAGAGGGGGGGCTCTCCCTCTTGAATCTGTGAACAGTACACAACACGGATAAAACAGAATATGATCAGATCATCAGTGCAACTGTTGGTTAAGAGTACAATGAATGTATTTCAAGTTATATCTTAACGGAAAACATTGCTACCGATAACAAGACTTTTAAAGAGTTTTAGTATAAAACAGCTGTTAGTTTAGTTTTTTTTAGAATTACAACTTTACAACCATATACTGAAATAGACTACTCTTCACTTTTCACCTTATTTACTCAAATTTGATATTTGAGTTTAACTCGACTCAAAATGACCACTGTGTGAGGTCCCTTTTTCACTACCCATTCTTTGGCATTCATGTCGGTCAGTATGCTGCTGCCAAAGACTGAAACTAAGTCTAATTTTTCCTAATTTTATTCTATTTTAGTTTGTTTTGTAAGCATGCAATACAGCTTTAGTTAGGATGTTGTTAATCTACATTCAGTTTTAGTTATGTGGTTAGTTTTCATTCACGCTGATAACCTTGGTATGCATGAAGGAGTAATGCAGTTAAATTTGATGTAAATACTCATGACATTTTCTACTACTGGAACCATATATAGATGTTCCAGAATTCTACCAGTGCTGGTGTTACACTGAATGGCTGAAGCACGATGTTTTTTCTTCTGCAATAAAGAATGAAAGTTGCAAGTCTTTGCCTGGCATGCACGTCAGTAACCTGACTCATGTGTTCATTATATGGATATATTTGACATTCATCCAGGGACACCCCCCCTACAAAGCATTTGGGAAGGGCAGGCTTTTTTAAAAAAAATTCTCGGAAGGTTATTGGATAAACACGTTCATGACGAGCCAATCAGAGCAACAAGACAACATGTGGTGTAAGGCATGCGCAGCTCTGAGCTGTACAGGCTAAGTCGGTCAGGAGACGTGCAAAAACATCTTCTCCGCAAGAGAAGCGTTCAGCGTGGCTCTGTACTCTTGCTTTAATGAGGCTGCAGTCTGATTATAATGGAAGCCCATTTCCGCCACATAAAAGGAGAAAAAGGAGTAGTAAGTAAGGTAATTCTTGAAAAAAAAATCTGGTCATACTTATGAGATAAAAAGTTGAAATTATGAGTAAACAAGCCATAATTATGAGTTAAATAGTTGACATTATGACATAAAAAGTTGAATTATGAGATAAAAGTCAAAATTATGAGATAAAAAGTCAAATTATGAGACAAAAAGCCCCAATTATGAGATAAACAGTTAAAATTATGAAACAAAAAAAATGTAATTATGAGATAAAAATTCAAAATTATGAGAAAAAAAAAGTCATAATTATGAGATAAAAGTCGAAATTATGAGACAAAAAGCCCTAATTATGAGATAAAAGCCATAATTATAAGACAAAAAGTTGAATTATTAGTTTAAAAGTAATAATAATGAGATCAAAAGTCAAAATTATGAGATACAAGTTGTAATTATGAGATAAAATGTTGAAGTTATGAAAAAAAATCATAATTATGAGATAAAAGTCATAATTATGAGTTCAAAAGCAATAATTATGAGATAAAAAGTTGAAATTATGAGTTTAAACGCAATAATAATGAGATCAAAAGTTGAAATTACGGGATAAAAAGAAATAATAATGACATAAAAAGATGAAATTATGAGATAAAAATTATGAGATAAAAAGTCATTATTAGGACTAATAATTTCAACTGTGTATCTCATCATTATGACCTTATATCTCATAATTTCAACAGTTTATCTAATTGTTTCGACTTTTTATTTCAGAATTTTGACTTAGGATTCTTTATGTTATAAATTTAGGAAGTTCCACATTTTTCTTTTTAAGTGGCAGACATGGGCTTCCATACATTATGCCTGTTACATACGCCTCAAGAACAGAGAAATTTATTTCTCTCCCAGAGCTGTGAGAAAAAAATGGCGTCATTCAATTCTCGCAGCTTGTTCTTGACACATCATCTGGGCAGAACTTTTTCTTCTTGTGAGGTGTACGACAACTACAGTGTGACTGGTCCGAAATTTGACACAATGCTTAGGGTGTGTCATGTGTGTTGCAGTGGGAGGGCCCTATGAGGAACTAACATTGTTGTTGCTCTTGCCACCTCGAGAAAGCAGACACATTGTTCTGTTCTTGCGGAGTATGGCCTTAAACTGACGCTTTCCTACAGCTACATCTAAGCTAATCACTACCGCCGTTGTATACACTGGGTTGCAGTACAACTCAACCTGACCCGTAATGGATTAGTAATAACATTTGATAAAGAAATGTGGCCCAGTTTTGATAAAAATGCTGCTACTAAAGCTACACTGGAGCTAATCGCTCCACCAGCAGCTATACCGACTCCCCCACCTCCCTGTAATGATCGCACTCATGCCGAGGCAGGTTGGCAGGTTGGCAGAAAAACTTTTACTGCTCTTTATCAAACAAAGAAATCTGGTGCAGTCTGGATAAAACCGCTGCTATACTATAGCTGCATCGAGCTAACTGCTACACTGGAGGCAGCCACTGCTAACGACTCAGTACAACTTAACCTCGCCAGTAGCTACTGCCTTGTTCTCCTCAAATAGTGCTGATTGATCAGAACTTTGTTTCTAGTTGTAGATTGGAGCTTTTCACGATGGATTTGCCTGATAACAGTCTGGCAAATCCATCTGCTTTGTGAGGTTACCTCCGAAAAAATTTAGCAACAAATTTATGACTGGAGAACACTAAACTTGGAGCTGGTTTATATCTTACTGCCTCTGTTTGTTCTATACAACAATTAAGCTTAGGCTAACCCTAACCCTTTAGTGAATACTGAGAGCCAGTCGCAATGTTTTACACCAGTGATCATCAACTTGTGGCTCCAAACTTTTCAATCTGACTCCCAAATGAATATTAAATTCAGAAAAAGTGTCGTTTTTAGGGTTATCTTCCATCTTTGTACCCCTAAGTTAACCCCACAAAGGATCAATACTGAAACAGTTTTATCAGGAGTGACTAACATTTGAGCCATTTTTACAGAAATTAACCTGTCACCCATCATTAGTAAATATGACACTGAAACGACAGTAGTTAAATCTGCAGTTTTTGGTGTCAACTTTCGCCTTTAGAAAGTACAATTTTCCTGAGATTTAGATGAAAAGACTTGTTTCCTGTTTAATGGTTGTTAACACGACAACCCCAGAAATATAAAGCTAGAATATCTCAATTGCTTACTTGTGGCTGGCTGTAGCAGGGGTTGATCTCATTGTTATTGCCTAAAAATTGGGGGAAATACTGCTACAATAGTTGATGACCCCTGTTTTAGGCCATATCATGCAATGCAATGATAACAGTGAGGTAACACTTCAGCAAAATGGCATGTTTATCTCAGTTTCAGGTGTCATTGTTCAAAATATAGCGTACAGATTTAAAGGTGTTCAGGTCCTAAATGGTGTCTTCTGACGTGGACTAGACGCTTGAACAGATTCAACAAAGAGGAAAAAATCAGGCTTGACAGGTTGGAAAGAAGAGAATAAATTCCGCCAAATCTATCCATGTCTATCTCTGTTGACTGTATTGCACAGCAACCATTTTTCCCACCCCCATGGTCCGTTCTCTAACTAAATAACTACAAAAATTTAGTTTTAAAAAAAGGAATAGGAACTTTTGACAATGAATAACTACAAGCTAAAAGTTGATTGCATTTATGACCAAAGGTTAACCATAACCAATGAGGATAAACCACAACTGCATGAACTGTTCAGGCACAGTGAAATAAATGAAACTGTCAGGGAGAATTCAAGTGTGTTACAATTGCCGTCCATATAGTACATTTGGCTTGAGTGGACGTTTGTGGGACAGACAATTTTACATTACTTAATTCATCGCATTACAGAGCAATCAGGATGCCTTTTGAGCAGCCATACTGGTAAATGCCAAGGAGTCTTATCTCTAAAAACAGGATATATTTTATACTCAAGGTTCACTGAGGTCCCTTTATTTGTTCAACCATACTGTAGATGGTGCTTGAAGATGCCTTTAATGTACGGCCAAGCTAGGCTAAATTTTTGCCTTAGTGGTTCTTTAACTTTTTTTTACAAAGAATGACCATTACACATTTACTAGCTCTTCTAAATAGTACACCTGGAGAAATTACTCCACAAATATTAACCATTAAGTAGTCCATGCTGCACTCACGGAGTATAAAGACGTCACAGAGGCATCAGTAGACGTCAGTATCTACATCACTGGTTGACCTCGATTTCATTCCTTAATCTTTTGATCAGGGTCGCAATCAGGGCCTTGTTTCAGGGAAGTAAAGGAGCAGGCATTGGCCAGCTTGTATTGATCCCCAGTGGTTTCATTTACCTGCAAGTCTTGCAACTCGCTATTCACTCCATTCTTTCTGTCAAACTCTGCAGTAATCTCTGAAAGTGTCTTGCCCTTAGTTTCTGGCAAAGTCTTCCCTAGAAATGCAGCTGCTAACAAGCAAACAACTAAGAATGGTAGAAAGCAGAAATTTCCCAGGCCACTGACAATAAAAGGGAAAAGCATCCCCACCAAAAACAGGCTGAGCCACATGAGCGAGCCAGCCACCATGTATGCTGCGGGTCGTGCTGACTGGTCAAATATTTCAGCTGGTAAGATCCCGGTCACTCCTGCTGGGCCCAGGCCAAAGCTGAGGATGTAGGCGAAAACACACGCCATGCTGAGGTAGGGCATCCCAGCCACCCCGCGGCTCTGCAGGTTTAGAGCTATAGTAAAGATCACGGACCAACAAGACATAAGGCAGTACCCTCCAACTAGAAGGTACCTGCGGCCAACCCGTTCAATCAGCAGGTTACTCAGTATAGAAGCAGTAAATTCAGACGCCCCTGTTCCAATAGTGACATACTGGACTTTCTCTGAAGGAATCCCTGCTTCCAGAAAGATGTAAGAGGCGTAGAAATAGATGGAGTCATTGCCGCAGAGCATCATGGCACTACTGGCTGCCATCACTGTCTTGAGCTGGCATCGCAAGTCAGGACTCTTAAAAAGGGACCAAGGAGTCTTTGTAGAAGTTACAGATCCAGAATTCAATGCTGTGGATTTCTGCTGCTGCTGCTCCTGAAGCAACTCATCCATCTCCAAGACTGGGACCGCCCCACCACGAAGTTTTGCAAGCGCCTTGGCACAAGCTTCCCTGTCTCCTCGGTCAATGAGGAGGTATCTTGGGCTTTCAGGGAACCAGGGTAGGGTCAACAGCTGGATCAACCCAGGAAGAGCATTACTAGCCAGCAAATAGGGCCAAAGAGGCTCTGCACCCAGAACCCCAGTGAGTCCGACAACTTGACCTAGGAAGATCCCAAATGCAGTGAAGACAGCAGAAGAAAAAGCCACTGCTCCTCTGAGGTGTTTTGGAGCGCTTTCCCCAAAATACATGGGCTGGATGTTCATACTGACACCTGAGTTCATGCCCACCAGCAGGCGAGCACAGATGATCATCTCAAACGATTCAGCCATCCTGCATGTAAGGACCAGCACAGCGCCAGTGAACAAGAATAAATTATTCAAAAGCAGAGACTTTTTCCTTCCGAAGCGGACTGCCAGAGGTCCTGCCAACAGGGCACCAAGCAAACCTCCAAATGAGAAAGCTGACACAATGAGAGTCCACACTAGTGTCACCTGAGGGGTCTCCAAGCCAGCCCCCCAGCGCTTCATGTAGGTATCATTGATGAAAACCTGGACATAGCTGGTAGGAGCATTGATGATGGAGATGTTGTATCCATACTGGAAAGTCCCCCCTATGGCAGCGGAGCAGACAGTCAAGGCAAGGGTCCTGGCACCAGTTGAAGGTTTGCTGGTTTCATCTTGCTCACTGTTACCTGTAGAGGACATCAGGAGTGTTGCTGTCACAGAGGAGAAGTGTCCCTCTGTGTCCCACGCTGAAAATAAATGAATCCAAAACCTACAGTGTAGCTTGAGTTAATGGAATACTTCGATCGTTAAAGAAAAAAAGCTGGATTATTGTGGGTTTATACGCAAATCATTTACCAGAAACGGTCCTATCATTCTGTGATATCTTAAGGAAACCCTCATTGCCGTTATTGGCATTGTACCCGCACTTGTGCTTCCTCAACCGAAACAGCAAGGCAACTTCCCCGGCAATCGACTGCGGTGTTTTGCTTTATTGATCAAGGTTAAAGAATTGAACAAACTACATTAAATGTCGTCGTAAGATGACACATGTCAGTGTTCGACTTTTGACATTAAACATGTGAACGGGGATAACGGGGGTCAAAGCAAAAACATGTACAAGAAGTGAAGACTATCCTGTCAGTCCTTGCCGAGGAAGAACTGCACATCACGTTGCACGGGGCATGTGCGTATACAATCTTTTGATTGGTTAACTCCAAAAGTCATCTCTGTGTGACGTATAGCGTCACAGACTCCTGCGCCATACGTAGACGCCTGACTGGCCGCCATATTGCGAGAGGCAATTCTGCTATGTAAGGCAATACAAGTAGACGAGGAGTTTATAAATGTTGGTATAAAAAGCACAAACGATCATTAGATTGATTTTAATTAATCGTTTATACTTAACATTCACGTCAGTACCGATAATAAAAACTTAGACAACAAGTGTACGAGATTTTATGAGTAAAACACAGAAGCATCTGCTATATTTTAGCAATAGAATTAGTTATTCGCTTTGATTTACAGCTATATTGTGAGCTGAAATGACTCATAGATAGATAGATAGATAGATAGATAGATAGATAGATAGATAGTGTATGTTCACTTCACTAATAAAAAGAAAAGAAAAGAAAAAAAAATACACAAATAAATGTAGATTTTTTTTCTTTTTTTGTTTTATTTTGACATGTTTCGACTGTCACAGTCTTCCTCAGAAGCTCCGCCTGGCCGCTGTGGCGTGTCCTTATCAGCTGTTCCTCTAGAATCAATATCAGCATACCAGATATCAGCAAAAATCCAATATCCAAGACGTTTCCTATAGTAATCTCATTTCTAGTGGCCTTCTTGCAATAGTTAAGTTAAAACTGCATGTACCAATAGATGGGCAGATTAAAATTGTTAGCTGCTGGTAAAGCTACATTTTAACTTGAGTTAGATTTATCAAACTACAGCCAGCATTTTTAAATCCAACCATCTCTACTGCTGTCACAGTCAGCAGGCAACAGGAGACGCCACAGTAAATCAGGATTTACACTACAGTTATTAACTACATAGGATTGTTGGCTAATACCAGCAATTTACAAGAAAGAGAGACTAGACTAGAGATTCTCCAGTTGTCAATCAAAGTTAATTTTGATCACACTTTTTATGACTAATTCAAAACTTTAAAAAAAAGTAAATCAAAGATTAAAAAAGGAGTTTAAATTGAGGAAATGCCATTATAAAACTGTCACAAGGAAACAAGGCAGTACTAAAATAGAAAAATTTAGAAGATGGAAGGAAGGAAAACTAGAAAGATATTAAACTCTAGACCAGGGGTACTCAACCTTTTCAGCCCAGGACCCCAAAAATAAAGGTGCAAGAGACCGGGGACCCCCACTGTACCTGAAGGTGGTACACAGCCATGAACATTCTAGAATCTTGGGCAGACAAGGCCGTCCATAAGGGGGGATAAAGGAGAGAGCTTTAACCTGAAAAATAACCACTCTTACCCAAGAAGCAAGTATATTTTTTTATTCATTTGTGTGGTAGATAGCCTTCTTAAAAATGGGTTCAAATCTTTTTTGTTAAAAACAGAGATAAAATGGGTTAATAATGGCAAAAAAAATGGTGGAAAAGGTGGTGAAATTGGATTTTAAAAGTAGCAGAAATTGGTTAGAAGTGGTAAAACTGTGATAAAATTGGCAAAAAATAAGCAAAAAGAGGCAGAAATGGTCATGGATAGTGGTAAGGGGAAATAAAAGTGGCTGAATTAACTTTAAATTGGCAAAAATGGGTGGAAAATTTGGTGAAATGGGATGAAAAATTAATATAAAATGGCAAAAAGCGTTAAATAAGAAAGAAAAATTGGCAGGAATGGGTTAAACTGGTAAAAATGAGCAAATCGAATAGTTAAATGTGGTTGAAATGGACGAAAAATGTGGTAAAAAGTGGTTATAGAGGCAATAATAGGTCAACAGGGGCAACAATATGTGTAAAGTGGCAAGACTTGGTTTAGAAGTGGCAAAAACAGGCAGAAAAAGGTGTTGGAAAGGATATGAAATCAGAAAAATGGGTTTTAAGCATGATTAAAAACAGGTTAAAATGTAGCAAAATTGGTGAAAGTGGGAACAGTGTAATTTAGAAAATATTCTTAGTTTCTTTAAGGCATCTGGAGACCCTCTCTTAGTGTCTCGTGACCCCAAATGGGGTCCCGACCCCAAGGTTGAGAACCACTGTTCTAGACTACCCATAGAGCAAGCTATATCACAATAGATTTTCCCAAATCATTCAGCCCCAGTTTGTTGCTAAATATTAAAAAATAAAAAAATCCAAAATTGAAATTGTCATTCAATATGGGATTTATAAATACGTTATCTCGTGTGTTTATAAAAAAGAGCAACAAATCATTCAGTATTATACAAAATAATACATAAAATATTGGGTACATAGGGCTGAAAGATTCTGAAAAAAAAAAAACAGCTTTTAATATCTATTTTGACTCGTACTGAAAATTTGATATGATTTTTTTTGTACTGAACGGAAGGATCATTTTTGTCAAAGCATGTATATTTATAAAAACAAGTACATATTTTGTAAATAATTCTGGAAGAAAATGGCACTTCAATGCTTGCATAATGTGTATTAGAAATAATATTTTGACATTCATGTTAAATAAAACTTGAACCTTTCGCAATTTGAGAAATGCACCATATTGTGATTTTATCTAAAATTTTACCTACAACCAACTAAAACCCAGGAAAAAAAAAACAAAAACTAAACTAAACTAAGAGTTAATGAAAGTAAAGATAAATCTAAACAAAAATGTGTGCCTTAAGTTTACAACTAAATTGTAATTAAATCCTGTTGGTTTGCCCCTACTTCAAGGAAAATTTGGTTAACTGTTCAACACACGAGTCTACACTGTACAAGTGAGAGACTTTCTCCCGACACTGAGCAGTCTTAAGACATTTATTCAGGCATTTGCAAAGGTAGAGTAGTAGCAGATATCCAGCAAACTGGCAAGCTAGCACTCCTGTGAGGTTTCATTGTGAAAAACCAGATATAATTTGATGAGATGACACAGCCATGCAAGGCCAAGAATTTATTTGGATTAATGTGTGATTTACTTTCAGCACTAGGCAAGGCTAATTCTGTAAACAAACATTTTGATACAACAATTCACTAATGTACTTTTTTTGTGACTTAAATTAAAAGTATGTCAAATCACTTAGTGCATCTTTACCTAAACTGGACTGGATTGATTTACTTTGTTGTCATAAAGGGGAAGTATATGAAAGTGGCCCCACCATCCTTGTAATTTTCTGTATGTGGCCCTCTGTGGAAAAACTCTGGTAACCCCTGCAGTATAATGTAAAACATTTGCATTTTAAAACTGTTATCCATCTATGATAAAGTCAGTATAAAAAATACCAACGTCGGCTACAGGAACTTGGCTGTTTGATTGATGTTACCTCTCAGAATTAAATCTGTCCATAGAGTGCAATAACAACTTTATTCAAATTTAAAAAATAGAGTACATTTACGTCTTTATTCTTGTAAAATTATGAATTTTAGGTACAGTTAAATCACCATAGCTCGTAATTCTTGTCTTTGTGCAGAATCTTTGTAGCAGTGAAATATTTCCGGGGACACATTTCTCTGTGACTCAGGAAGTCATGCGGATGTGTCTTTTTGTCGTCAAAATGGGCTGACAGAACTCAGGATTTAGAGATAAACATAAATATTTGTCAACAGTGATAGAACAATGGAGTCAAAGATGGAGAGTAAATAGCAGCAGGTTGGGTTAAACCCTCCACACCCGCAGGTTTGTTTGATTTAGAGCCATCATGGCGTGTCGTGTTGGTTTACAGTTGGCTGCCATCATTACCACCTCCTTCTTCTTCTTTGTCATCTAATATTAACCACAGCTCAGTATCCACACTGCTGCTGGTCTCTGGTTCTTCTTCTCAGCCTGTTCTTCGTTATTATGTTTCATCTGCAGCTCAGGACTTTGATTTTTGTAGCCTGGGTGATCGGATATATCGCCTTCCTGCTCTCCATCAGGAGGATGTGGACGGGGAAGTATGTCCGCAGTCCGCTGGTCCGCTCTCTTTTTGTCAACATGGTAACTGAGAGCGAGGCTGCTAAGATCGACACTCAGGAGGTATGAATTATGGATTATCTGTCCGTCTGTCCATCTAACATTGTCTCAGGCTGGGGCCGGTTTTGAAAAAGACAACGATACTAGTGTAATGGTTTAAAGAGTGACCGTGTTAACTTGGGACTTCCCTTCCAATGCATCAGTTATCTGTAGTTTTAGATACAATGCCCATAAAGTATTCACGGCCTTGGACGTGTAACCATTTTCCTTATTTTATAAATCAATCATGGTCAATATAATTTGGCATTTTTGGGAGGAGAAATTCTTGGAGTATTCTTTTATCTTCATGGTGTAATGGTAGCCAGGAATACTGATTAACCAGTGACTGGACCTTTGGACAGAGGTGTCTTTATACTACAGTGACTTGAAAAACATTCACAGCACCGAGGTGCAGTCAAATGTTGAATTTATAAAATCAATAAAAGGGTAAAACACCAACAGGGAGGGACACTTTTTTAGGCACTGTAAATATAATCTTAAAATACTTATCATATTTATTAATTGAAAACATAAAAAGTCAATTTTAGCTTCTGATATAACTGTCACAACCACAATGCATATGGCAGAACGTCTCTGGTTAACATGGTCACTATAAAAACCATAACACAGCACCAAAGTAGAATTTATAGGTACCCAATAATGGGGAACTATTGTTTATAATTATCCCAAATTACTGCAGGTGAACTACTGCACACTGTTTAGATTGCACAAATGTATTGGCAGCACTCTTAATTACTTGTACAAAAATGTGATTCTTTCAATCTAATCATCACCCTGCAAAACCATGTCAAATAGTGCTGAATTAAACCAGACCCTTGGTGGAAATGCACCATAAGTGATGTCTAACAGAGAGTTTTTGACATCTGTTAGTGCACATGGAAATATGTCACATTCACTTAAGACTTAAGAAAATTTTCTCCAAAGGAACGTGAATATAATGGGTGGAATGACATTAACTTGGATCATATGTAATCTCTTTTGTTTCCAGTGGTATCGGTGCTGTCCTGATCTGCTCGGTGAATCCGTCCAGCCGCTGTTCGTCCAGAGTCACCTTGACTCGGGTACTAAAGCTTTCCTTAAGAGGAGCGTAGAGAAGTCTGGCTGGGTGCTCACTCAGCTTTATCACTCTTTTGTCTCCACCGTCCTCAGCCCTTTGGTGTCTCGAACCTCCATCAACGGGTGAGTTTCAGACACAAGGTCCTGCCTTCATCTCTCCTTTACTCTATCTTCCTCTGACTCTGTTCTCTCTCTGTCTCAGGTTTCTGGGTCGCGGCTCCATGTTTGTGTTCTCTCAGGAGCAGTTCAGACGGCTGCTTCGTATCAGCCCTGAGTGGAGAGCAGAGAGACTGCTGGACCTTGGAGCCGGGGATGGAGGTGTCACCGAGGTGATGGGAGCTCATTTTAAAGAAGTCTATGCAACAGAAGTCTCTCCACCGATGAAGTGGCATCTGCAGAGGAGAAACTACAAGTGAGTAATCTTTAAAGAAAAAAAAAAATTTCAAGCCAAAAATAAGTTTTTTTCTTTGTGCCTTTTATGTTTATTTGCACCGCTAAAACTCATTAAAAAATGTGCCTTCTGGATTTGTGCATGAACAAAAATGCAGCAGTGTCTTTGTTCATTGCACCCTTAATGCCTAGGTCAGACTAGTTGATCTTTTTGTTCATGACAGTGTTTACTTTGTTGACTAAAACAATGACTAAAAATGTTGATCTACTACCCTTTTTTTTCCATACGGGAGACAAGACTAAAGACCAAAACAAACTGGTGCTGCAGTCATGCATCCCATCACGATACTCCTGAATTGTCTTCCCTAGCACACAATAGAAGCAGGGTGTCAACAATCAAACTCCCCATCAGTCACTGATGGGCCAGGTGCTTGATACCAAAAGCAATAGCTCACTCAGGGCTCTCTTCCCTGCCTCACTTAGTAAAAAATATGATAAGAGCAATGGTATTTCACCGATGGCCAAGGCCACCCATTTACAGGTGCATCTAAAACAA